>NC_069500.1:734831239-735131239 GCF_027579735.1 Bombina bombina | reverse complement strand
AGTGCAGCACACTCTGTCTTTATACAAGATTTAACCTGATTTATAAGGGCCTCCATTGCTTTAAGTGTAACTGGGCCATCTTCTATATTTTGATGCAAGTTAGATGGAGACGCTGGTGCTTTTATAGTATCAGGATTATCTGACAATTTCTCCTCGTCGCTGGAGATCTGAGGCTGATCAATTTTTTTCTTTTTGTGTTCAGTACTTTAAAAAAGGCATTAACAGAGCCAGAAACTGCAGTAGGCTTTGGGGCCTTATCCCCTTTGATGATTCTGCGCTGCACCATGCTGGCGAGTTGGGTATGGGCCTATACACTTATAGGTAAAGAGCAAAATTTTCTGACCCCAAATTCTATAGGTCTGATTTTGAAAAGTCAGAATCACTTCGAAAAATATATGTCCTGCTTTATTGCGATAAATCATTGCATAGCCTCTTTTTCTTTTAAAATGTAAAGCACACCATGCCCCTAATGTGAATAAAATTATCTTTATTTTAAGAGCCTGGGGCGTTATAGACCTACACCATCCTTAGGGCATATCATAATGGAGCTTTAAATCGGTGGCAACTGTATATCAGTCATCTGTGTATTTATGGGATGCAGCTTACCAGGACCTTATTTTAGCTATGTTTGCCTCCAGAGATCCTCCGGTGTGGAGATAGGGACCCTTTACAGACCTCCGTCCCTCGCTGTCTGAAAATAGCATCCACACTGCTGGAGCAGGCTTCAGTTGCGGCCTCTATTGCGATCTATAAAAACAGCTGATCCACTCTGAGCCCGGCTCCGAAAATCAGTTCAGTGGCCTCCGGACTCCCCTCTCATAATTCACAACTGTATTCAGGCATCTCCAATTGATATTTACAAGCCTGAGGGAAAGCCCCACCGTTACCGCTGCAGGAGCTCTAGTTAGGTGCGGCCATTCAGCACGCACGCACGCTCCGCCCCCCGGGTATAAATATTTTTATATAAGGGGATTATGGGCAGAATATCATGGGTACACATGCCAAGGAACATATTTGATTTGTTACTGCTAGGAATATGGGTATAAATATTTTTATAAATGCGGATTATGGGCGGAATATCATGGTTACACATGCCAAGGAACATAGTTGACTTGTTTCTGATAGGAATATGGGTATAAATATTTTTATATATGGGGATTATGGGTGGAATGTCATGGTTACACATGCAGAGGAACACATTTGACCTATTTCTGGTAGGAATATGGTTATAATTATTTTTCTACTTGGGGATTATCGGTGGAATATCATGGTTACACATGCCAAGGAACATATTTGACCTGTTTCTGATAGGAATATGTTTATAATTATTTTTCTACATGGGGATTATGGATTGAATGTCATGGTTACACATGCCAAGGAACATATTTGACTTGTTACTGCTAGGAATATAGGTATAAATATTTTTATATAAGGGGATTATGGGTAGAATATCATGGGTACACATGCCAAGGAACATATTTGTGGCTAGATTACGAGTTTTGCAGTAACAGGGGTGCGGTGCTAACGAGCTCCCTTAAGACAACGCTGGTATTACAGGGTTTTTTTAAACCTGGCGTTAGCCGCAAAAAGGTGAGCGTAGAGCAAAATTTAGCTCCACATCTCACCTCAATACCAGCGTTGCTTAAGTCAGCAGTGAGCTGGCTAAACATGCTTGTGCACAATTTCCCCATAGGAAACAAAGGGGCTGAGATGGCTGAAAAAAAACCTAACACCTGCAAAAAAGCAGCGTTCAGCTCTTAACGCAGCCCCATTGTTTCCTATGGGGAAATTAATTTTATGTCTGCACCTAACACCTAACCCAAGTCTAAACACCCCTAATATTACACTTATTAACACCTAATCTGCCACCCCCGCTATCGCTGACACCTACATTATAATTATTAACCCCTTCTCTGCCGCTCTGGACACCGCCACCACCTACATTATCCCTATAAACCCCTAATCTGCTGCCCCCAACATCGCCGACACCTACATTATATTTATTTACCCCTAATCTGCCCCCCCAACGTCGCTGCCACTATAATAAATGTATTAACCCCTAAACCTAAGTCTAACCCTAACACCCCTCTAACTTAAATATAATTTAAATTAAACGAAATAAATTTACCATCATTTAGCTACAATATAACTAATAGTTACATTGTAGCTAGCTTAGGATTTATATTTATTTTACAGGCAACTTTGTATTTATTTTAACTAGGTACAATATTTATTAAATAGTTATTAACTATTTAATAACTTCCTAGTTAAAATAAAGACAAATATACCTGTAAAATAAATCCTAACCTAAGTTACAATTACACCTAACACTACACTATAATTAAATTAATTACATAAACTACCTACAATTAATTACAATTAAATTAAATAAACTAAATTACGGAACCCCCCCCCCCCCACTAAATTACAGAGAAAAAAAAGAATTACAAGAATTTTAAACTAATTACACCTAATCTAATCCCCCTAATAAAATAAAAAAGCCCCCAAAATAATAAAATTCCCTACCCTATACTAAATTACAAATAGCCCTTAAAAGGGCCTTTTACGGGGCATTGCCCCAAAGTAATCAGCTCTTTCACCTGTAAAAAAAATACAATACCCCCCCAACATTAAAACCCACCACCCACACACCCAACCCTACTCTAAAACCCACCCAATCCCCCCTTAAAAAACCTAACACTACCCCCCTGAAGATCTCCCTACTTTGAGCCATCTTCACCCAGCCGGGCACAAGTGGACCTCCAGAGGGGCAGAAGTCTTCATCCGATCTGGGCAGAAGAGGTCCTCCAAGCGGCAGAAGTCTTCATCCAAGCGGCATCTTCTATCTTCATCAATCCGGAGCGGAGCGGGTCCATCTTCAGTTCAGAGCCTCCAAGCTCCAGGCCAGTTGGGTGATCGTGGGATATTTTTGATGCCCGGGGCCCCCTCACCAAGAGTAACTCTGTTTTGTCCGGGTTCACTTTGAGACAGCTAGCATTCATCCATTCTATGAGGTCTGTTAAGCAGCTGTTTATGCGGCATGCTGGGTCTGTAGTATCTGGAGCAAAGGAGAAGTAGAGTTGTGTGTCATCAGCGTAACAATGATACCTTAGGCCATGTCGGTTAATGATGTCCCTCAGTGGTAGTAAGTAAATTACTCTCTGTGATCTACCAGCGAGGAAAGATTTAAACCAGTTAAGGACTGTGCCTCCTAGACCACAGATGTACTGCAACCGCTCTATTAGAATCCTATGGTCAATGGTGTCAAATGCAGCTGAGAGATCCAGGAGGATTAGAATGGAGTAATCACCTTTGTCTCTTGCCATGAGGAGATCATTTAGCACTCGGACTAGTGCTGTTTCAGTGCTGTGGCGGCATCTGAAGTCTGACTGGAAAGGATCAAATATGTTTAGGCGTGATAGATGGGCTTCCAGTTGAGTTGCCACTACTTTTTCAATTATTGAACCCCAGAAATGGGAGGTTGGATACTGGTCTGTAATTAGCCATGCAGTCTGGGTCTAATAAAGGTTTCTTTAGGAGTGGTTTTACCACAGCTTCTTTTAGAGGATCTGGAAAGTCTCCTGTTTTTAGTGAACACTGCACTATTTTTGTGAGGACTGGGGCGAGTGTTTCAATGCATCCAGATATGAGCTGAGTTGGAGCAGGGTCTAAGTCACACGTAGTAGGGTGCAACTTTTGTATGGTGTTTTTAACTTCTTTTATATCCACATTTGTAAAAGTGGACCATAAACTGGGGCAATCTGGCATTCCATTGTAGTGGTTCTGGTGTGTAACTGTTTGGCCTGCTGTGATAGCAGTTCGGATTGAGGAAATCTTGTCTCTGAAGAAGTTCGCAAATGCTTCACATTTATCCTGAGAAAAGTTGGTGGGGCTAAGCATGCATGCTGGTTTGCAGAGCCTTTCTACTGTGCGAAACAGTTGCCTGGGTCTATTGTGGTAGAGTGCAATTTAGCGTGATAAAAATGAAAAAATTTTCTGAGTTATCTTGGATTGATATTTATTTTTTTTTATTTTTTTTCCAAAAGTTTTTTATTGAGGATTAAACATTACAGCAGATGTCACAACGCAGGTGACCAATCGGTGAACATATACATAAACATTATGCCGTTGGTATGACACAGCAAGCGTAGCAATTAATGACATTACTGCGTATATAGGTCAAGTGTGTCTAGAATGAAATAGAATATCTGTCATATAAACCTCATTTTCGATTAATGTGAACTCAGAAATAAATTTATTATGAAAACATCATTTACAAACAGAATGAACAAACTTAGGTTATAAGGACCGGGTAGTACCTCAGTCCTACACAGTAACTCAAATTTCTAGGAATGTCATGAAGTCAGCTTAGAAGTGCCTCTCCGTGTACTACAACTGGGAATTATAGTGCGCATTTTCAGGCGGGGGTGTCCAGGTGGAGTATGAGGGAGGAGGGAAAAGGAGGGGGGGGGAGAGGGAGGGGTAAGGGTATGGTGGTGGGGGTGACTAGGACCTTGGGTCCACACAGTCATTTATCTTTGAGTTCCCTGGTGGTTAAACCAGGGCTCCCAAATCTGCCAGTAAAGCTCTTCCTTGTCCATATGGGAGTAGAAGCTTTGTTCCATTGTGGCGTATACCTGCATTACAGATGTGACAGCCGTTATGTCTGGGGGCTGGGTTTGTTTCCAGGCTCTTGCTATCGCCAGTTTCGTGGCCGCTAGGACGAAGATGACCAGTTTAGAGACATGGGTTGGGACGCTCCTCGGGAAAATGTGTAAAAGAGCGATTGCAGGAGTTAGTGGGATAGATAGCCCCAGGTTAGCACAGAGGGTTTCTACCTGAGTCCAGAGAGGTGCCAGCTTTGGGCAATCCCACCAAGTATGTATGTCTGAGCCCTTTTGCATGCAGTCCCTCCAACATAGAGGGGGCGCTGTGGGGAACATCTGTGACAGCCTTGTGGGAGTATAGTACCATTTTAGGAATAATTTCATGTAAGCCTCTAGTGTATTTGCACAGTGTACTGTCTTTTTAGTCAACGTCATGGCTATGGATAGATCTTTATCTGAAATTGGTCTGGATAAATCACCCTCCCAAGCCCTTATCTGCCATGGTCTGTCTTTGTTAGTGGACGACTGTAGAAGATCGTAGTGAAACAATATGAGCCTAGGGGTCTTAATAGGGAGTTGCCATAGCTTTTCCCAATTAGTCAGGGGTCTGTTTAGGGTTTTGTGGAATCCCCAAGATGTCATAAAGGCGTAGAGCCTCGAGTATTCAAAGAAGGCCCACGGGGGGGCTCTGGGATTATGGTACTGATATTATGAGGTGAGATTAAGGTGTCCGAGGGGTACACACAGGAGACCACTTTGAGGTTTAAGTCCCTCCACTGCTGTATGTGTGTATCAGGAAGAGCTGCCAGTAAGGCCGGTATAGAATGAATGGGAGATGGGTGTGGGGCGATGTCGCGGAGGTTTCTGAGGCTATACCAGACTTTCAGATTGTCTCTGATAATGATATTTTGTATTCCTAAGCTGTCAACACAATGCTTAGGGATCCAGGGTAAGTCTGCCAATCTTAGGCCTAGGGGAAGGTTCGAAGTTTCTATGCTTTTCCAGCCCTGCTGTTCCCCCTTATCTGCCCATGCCGTGATATTAGAGAGCCTGGCTGCCTCGTAATATCCACGCACGTTAGGCATTGCAACTCCTCCATATTCATATCTCTTTTGGAGAATCTTTGCCGCTATCCGGGGCCTGGACTTATTCCAGATATAGTGTTGCCCAAGAGATTGGAGCTTGTCTATAAAAGCAGTAGGTACATTGAGAGGGATACAGCGGAAATAGTACAGAATTTTTGGTAAGATCGTCATTTTGAAGGATGCAATGCGGCCCAGCCACGAAATTTCTTTAAGGCTCCACGAAGATGTGAGCTCAGTGACCTCTTTAATGAGGGTTGTGTAGTTAATAGAAATAACCAATTTCGGGTCCGGACCTAGCTGTACCCCTAAGTGCCGAATGGAGGTTCGTGACCATTGGAAGGAGTACAGTGTTTGTAAAATTTTCAATTCAAACACTGGCATGCTTACCGGTAATGCCTCTGTTTTGGTGACGTTAACTTTGTAGTAGCTGTGGGCTCCGAACTCAGAGATAATATCAAAGAGTACTGGCAGGGAGCCTATTGGGTTTGTTAAGAAGAGCGTGACATCGTCCGCGTATAGTGCGATCTTCGCAGTAGTGCCTCCGAGCTGGACCCCTCTTACTGCAGGTGATTGTCTAATAGCCTGAGCTAAAGGTTCAATGGCCATGGAAAAAATTAGAGGAGACAGGGGGCATCCTTGTCTGGTGCCGTTGGTGATACATATTTCCGGGGAGGCAAACCCCATACCTTTAACTACTGCTGAGGGACAAGAATACAGGGCTCGAATTGCTTTAATCACGATCTCTGGCATGCCAAATTGAGCAAGCGTATGCCATAGGTATTCCCATCTGACCCTGTCAAACGCTTTTTCTGCGTCTAGCGACAGGGCCAGCATGGGTGTCCTCAGTCGGGAGGCTTCTGTGAGTATGTTCAGCGTTTTCCGAGAATTGTCTGGGCCTTCTCTGCCGAACGTGAAACCAACTTGGTCTGTATGAATCACCTTTGGGAGCAGGCTATTGAGGCGGTTAGCCCATAGCTTTGCATATAGCTTTACATCACCATTAATCAAGGATATTGGTCTGTAGCTCGTACATTGTGAGGGGTCTTTATTTGGTTTCGGTATGGGCAAAATTACTGCTTGCAGGAATTCTTTATGGAATGAGCCTGCCTCTCGGGCCTCCGAAAAGACCCTGAGGAGGATCCCCTGGAGTTCCGGTTTAAACAGTTTATAGAAGGCTGTTGGGTACCCATCAGGACCTGGAGCCTTGTTATTTTGGGAGTATTTAATGGCTAAACTAAGCTCATTTAGGGAAAATGGGGCTTTAAGTGCCTCTCCATCCTCATCTGCGAGGGATGGTAGGCCCAGCATCCGTAAGAAATGTACCATTTCACACGAGGAGGACTCTTTAGCAGTCATCGAGGGCTTGAGGTGATACAGGTTAGAGTAATATTCCGCAAACGTCTCCCCAATGTCCTTAGGTGAGTAGACCGAGCTGTCACCTCTCTGGAGTGATAAGATCCTACCCGCCGCTGTCCTGCATCTTAATTTATGAGCAAGGAGGGTTGAGGCCTTATTACCTTGGCAATACATCAGCTTCTTGAATCTAGCATAAGATTCTTTAACTCTTTGCAAGTCTCTATCTGCCAATTGCGTTCGCAATTCCTTAATTTTATCAGCTAGGCTTGTAGTTGGGGAGATTTTATTCTCCTGCTCTACAGCGCGAAGTTCAGCCATGAGGAGGCCGACGGGCAGACCTGCTTGACGTCGTAGCATCGCCTGCCGTCGAATGCAGATCCCTCTGATGTACGCTTTCAGAGCAGCCCAAATAGTTTGGGAGGACATATCCGGGGTTTCATTTATTCTTAGAAACTCAACAATAGAGGCTTGGAGGGACATTCTAAACGTTTTATCTTGAAGCATTTGTTTTGGGAGTTTCCAGCTAGGTCTAGTCTCTGTGGCTAAGTCAGTAGAGAGCGTAAATGACAAAATATCATGATCTGACCATGAGCAGACCTTAATGTGTGACGTTAGGACTCTATTAAGCGTCCATGAGTCAGTGAAGAAATGGTCGAGCCTCGAGTACGAATTATGTGGTCTAGAAAAGTATGTGTAGTCCCTATCATTGTGGTGTAGTGCCCTCCAAATATCATATAGATTATGTTGGATAATGTGTTGTCGAAATTTGTTAGCAGTAGTCACAGAGTACGTGTCTATTGTTTTCCCGCTTTGAACTTTCTTATCTAGTAGGGGGTCCCATATCATATTAAAGTCCCCCCCTAGTATAATAGTCCCAGCTTTGTGTTTCTCAATTTTAGACAAGGCATCTTTCAGGAACTTAGTTTGCATTTGATTCGGGGCGTAGATGTTGACCAGAGTGAACAGTACACCGTTCAATTTACAATTGAGCAGTAGGAATCGTCCCTGGCTATCTCTCTCTGCGTGAATGTGGTCAAAATGTATAGATTTGTGTATAGCTATCGCAACTCCTCTAGATTTCTCAGCGTGAGAAGCCAGAACCACCACAGGATACTCTGGGGTCCTGTATGGAGTCTGGTTTGACTTTATCCAGTGTGTCTCTTGTAAAAACATGACTTGTACTTTCAGAGATTTCATGGTGTTGGTAAGCATGCTTCTCTTATCTTGTGAGTTTAATCCTTTGGCATTTAATGTTGCAAAGGATATATGATTAGGGGTTGACGCCATCTTGAACTTGGGGGAGGGAGGGAGAGGTAGGTAGGGAGAGGGAGGGTAGAGGGGAGGGTTTTGATGATTGACTTACCCCGCCTGGACCTGCGCACCTGATTGTGGCCCTTGCCGGGCTCAAAACTGGTTTATCGTTTCCTTTATCACGAGGATTATTTCCCCTAGGGAGCTTAGTTTCACCTAGAGAGTGATTAAAAAAAAAAAGGGAGATATAACGAACAGTGTACAACGAGGGGCACCAAGTTAATTCAATTAATATAGTAAGTGCCCAGGGCTTTGGATCAGTCGAATCTAAATTGGTAGTATGAGGTTTTAACAATATTATTCAATATGGTGAACCGCTGGATCACCAAAAGGAGAAGTGTGGCTGAATACCAAACTGACTTCTCCAGTCCCCGTATAAGGGGATAACACAAATAAAATTTGCGTATATGGGGGGGGGGGGGTAGTACAAGTATTAAACTTGTATGTAGAGATTGACTGTCATTGGGGGATTGTGAATATAAGGAATACACCAAAGGTTGTTCATTAAACTAAATAAAAACATCACAGCACTGCAAGCATAGTAGCACGTTAAACTAGTGATACCAATAACATTGTAAATACTATAATATCGTCATATAACTTAGGTCCGAAGCTTATAGGTGTCTGAGAGTGAGTAAATAACCTGGGGAACTGAAAACAAACTACATGGGGAGAGCTCATGAGTCCCAGCATGACCAAATGGCCAAGAAATGAGTAACGCAGGAACTGCTGGGTAAGCACCCGTTCGCTTATGGGAAGTCACAAGTCTCCCCATGTTTTTTGCACATTAGGCAGCTGATATCCGGAAATTACATTTAGAAATATTTACATATATGCCCATGATGGGCCAGATCTATTCAGTTATCCTTTGATGATACATATACCAGTGTCTACCTTTTAGAGTATAACTAACGCCTAGAATAACCTATCATTATGTATATGCGTACTGGCTGCAGATCAGCAGAAATACCACCATGTAGAGTTAGTAACGTAAAACCTGTTGCAGACACCATTAACTCACCACATAGTCTCGATCTATAACATTTAGGTGTCTGAGAGAGATTAAGTCATCTGTGGTGCTGGAGAGAGAGGAGATGGGAAGACCCCCGAAGTCCCGCCGGAGCAAATAGGGTAAGATAGTAGAGCAGGTGTTGTTGGACAAGCGTCCTTTATCCTGCGGGAGGTCACGGGTCTCCACATGTCCCTCAAGTGTTAGGCAACCTATACCTGGGAGCGACATTGAACAATATTTACATAGTTACCAGCTGAAGGTCAGGACTAGTTATTTACCATTCAGGGAGCTATGTAACAATCCTTTTTCCTTCAAGTTATTCCTATCTAACGATAAATATAGCTAATAATATATTCGTGTGCACTAGCCTAACATTAGAGCTCTTTATTGTATCACTTGGTGGGCTTTTGTAACCTAGGGGTGAAGTCTGGGGCACCTGCCCGGATGTCAGTGACATTAGGAGTGTCCTTTGCAGTGGATCTTAATGAAGGTTGGACCATGTCCATAATAGCTGATCTATCTTTAGGGGGTAGTGAACCAATGTCCTTTCGGGGTTTGGTGGATGCTAAGCCCCAGTCTTGGAGCAGGTCAAAGCCTTCTTTAGGGGTAAAGATTGTGTGTGTCTCACCATCTTTACTAACTATAAGCCTTGTCGGGTATCCCCATCTGTATCTAATATTCTCTGTTCTCAGAATTTGGGTAATGGTCCTAAAGGACCTTCTCTTTTGTAAAGTATAGCTGGAAATGTCCGGGAACACCGCTATTTGTTGGAACTTCTCAGGGAGTTGCGGTTTATTGGCCAGTTCTCTCATTATCTTCTCCTTGTGGGTAAAAAAATGGATCCTAGCTAGAACATCTCTAGGTTTTTCTTGAGAGACAGTTCTAGGTCGTGCTACTCTGTGGACTCTGTCCAGTAGGAGGGCAGGCTTCTCTGGAGTGGTGAAGAAGATATTACAGAACTCCAAGACATATGACTCCAGTTCTTGGGGGCCAACCTCTTCAGGGATTCCGCGGAATCTCAGATTATTCCGGCGGGAGCGGTCTTCCATATCAGCTAGTTTCAATTCTAGGTCCGATATTTGAATTGCAAGATTTTGGGAATAGGCTTGTAGGTGAGCATGGTCCACAGCAAGATCTTCTTGTTTACGCTCCAGAGTTTCGGTACGTTCTCCTAAAGCTCCAATCTCTCTTCGGAGCTCAGCTGTGGATCCCTTAATTTCCTTTGTCAGTGTCTCTTGAAGGAGATTCATTCGTCTGGTTAGGACATCTACAATGTTTGCAGATAAAGTATCTGACATAGGAGGTTGAGAGTCTATACTGCCTTCAGATTCACTGCCTTCTAAAGCGGGAGTGGAGTCTCTGTACATTTGAGTTTTCCCAGCGTGGTGGTTTTTAAAGTGATCTGCGACAGTTTTTCCAGAGGTGTGAGACGGTTTAGTTTTCCTTTTGGAGTTTTGGGACATGGTTTCAGGATTGTGTCTTCCGCCAAAGCCAGTTCTTAAGACACTAGGTCTGCAGGATATGATATATTTAAGTAAAACAATGGTGATTAGGGTGAAGCTTAAGTCCCCCTGACGTCAATCTTGGTTTAGGTAGCCATAGCTAGCAGTGCTCTGTTAGCCATAGGAAGGTTTTGCTGGATAATCCACGGTATATTCAGAACAAAGTCAGCCCTTTTCAAAGGTGGGTGGAGTGAAGAGCTCTGTAGACACTCCCTCCAGGGAGATTGCCTTCACTTGGCCAGGACGGGAAAAGGAATTGAGGGTATGACCTGCTGTCTCCTAGTACAGCAGGAAATGGATGGAGAGAGTGTCAGAGAGTATCTAGGGAATTGGGCTCTATGCTATAGTATCTGCTGAATAGCTGCTTATCCAGGGGATTTCACCTTTATGATGCTTTAGTGATACTAAGATGCTTTAAACTGGATCTAGTGCACCAGTCTTGAGCGGTGTGGCTTTTTGCAGTATCTGCTGGATGGCAGCTTATCTAGGAGTGTGTGCCTTAATGAAATCTCTAGAAAAATGGGTAGCGTAGTTGTGCTTGTAGTTTAAACATATACAGACCCTTACTAACTGCAAAAATCATTATTATAAAAAGACAACCTGCAGACAAAATAAGTGGTTAGACAGGCACAATAATGATATAACACTGAAATCTTAGTCTGATAGACCAAGAGCTAATACATTAGCAGCAGGCCTGTAAGGAAGAAAGATTGTTAAACAAGCAAAATTGGTACACAACACTCCACTTTGAGTCAGGGCTCAAAGGCACATAAGCTGACGCAGCAGCACTGGAATCACAATACAGTGAGGCCCACTGACAGAGTATAGCCAGAATAGTCAGCACAAGGTTTTGGGCTGATGTAGCTGTTTGGTAGCAAAAGTTAGTAGCAGGCCAAGGTGTCAATATGACCTGCAGAGATTGCTGAGCTCCTCTAGACCCAGAGTGTGACAATGTATGGGGTCTGGGAGACACCAGGATCTCCAAATATGTGGGGCAAGTTATAGTGTTAGGGCTTTCTGCTATCAGATGCTGCCTCTTGTTGCAAACAGCCTCCAGAGGGAAACTGCAGGTTAAGCAAAAGCACTGCACTTTGTATTATGCAGTGATTACAATGACACCTGGATTGGTGCAGCAGCCTTTAATATTGTAATGTATGAGTTTCCTTCACCCTATGCCCCAGGGACAGCCTCAGGGGGTACCTGATCTGCTCAAGAACGTGCTGCAGTTCAAATATAGCTTGATGGGTTAGCAAAAATGTAGTGCTGATGTTTTTCTCTCTTTGCTTTATTTGCTTGTTTGCTTCTTTCTGTTGCCTCCTGCTTTTTTAGTGTAATTGAGGAGGTTTACCAGAGCATGAAATTTTTCCTAGATATGCCTCCTATGAATGTGCATCAAAGTCCTCAGAGACCCCTAGCCGCAATAATATGTGTACTGAGACCAAGCTTACAGGGCCGCTCTATTTGTGACTTCTATTAGTAGTTGGGCTTAATAGCGTTCTAGGCCTCTGCAAGGGCGGGCTGGCAAGGAGTAGACCACTGAAGTAGCACGGTCTAAGTATACCTCTGAGCAAATTATAAGGGTATTAGTAAATACTTTTATTGCCAGTGTCTATCAGGCTGCAATTGATCCCACGTGGGCCGTAGCGGGGACAGTTCAGCAGGCCAGCAAGAAAAATGGCGCTCTTTCGCGCCCTTTATAGTTCAGGTGTATAGGCAGTGTATAGATCAAAAGGCCTGTGGCCAGCTTACCCCGGGGGCCTTCAGATCTGGTCGTGGCTATTTCTCTTTGCTCCGTCACCCTACAGGAAAACCCGGGTGTCCGTTCAGCCTCCAGGCTCAACCAGCTGCCAACCGGTTTGTGACTCTGGGTCACAGCGTGATGCAGTAGATCCGGTAACTCTTTTCGTCCACCACCTGGTAAGATCTTCGTCCGGAGCGGATCCCCGACCCTCCGGACTAAGCGCCTGTTTGCCAAGCCGGTCAGTTGTAGCCGTAATGCAGGATGTAAGCTGTAAGGTGATTTGCGCGGTGTCCGCGCGTGGCTCCGGCCCTGCTTCTTTTGCCTGATAGTTGGCGGGCTATAAAAAACCAATTAGTTCTTAGGTGAGTCTCTCGGCTTATCACTTCAGTCGCCGGAGCGGAGCCCCGACCCTCCGGCAACTGGTGTAGAAGTCCAGGCCTCTGTTGGTTTCCGCTACCCGCGGAGCTTGACTCTTTTTTTTTTTTTTTTTGAAAAAAAAAGGTCCAAGTATTTATAATCACCTTTTAGCGGTGTCTAGGTGTGTACTGGGATCCCACAAGGGCAAAAATTAAGCAAATGGAGTTAAATAATCTTGTATTTTTCATAGATACCAGCAGAGCTCCTAAGAGATGCGTCTTCCCTGCTCGGCAGTTAGCTCCGCCCCCCCTTGGATTGATATTTATTTTGATGTTTGGTAAGAGCGGCTTTATCCTCTGGATCATGTGTTCTGCGCCACTTTCTCTCGAGCTTACGTCCTGTTCTTTTCATTTCTCTGATGGAGCTATCAAACCACGGTGCATTGTTGTGGGTGGGAGTGTACTCATCAAGCTGAGGAGATCCTGCCCAAGCAGGGATAGGGTGTTGTCAATCCAAGTGTTGAAGTCTCCTAATATAAGCCATCTGGGGTGTTCAAGGATTAAGCCAGCCAAAAGGTCTGGGAGTTCCTGAAGAAATCTCTTCCCATCTCCTGGGGGTCTGTATATTAGCAGTATTCGGAATCCTCTCTCTATTGAGAGGCTGGCAGCTACACATTCAACATTGTACATTCAACATTCAACATTGTACCTAGTCAAAATAAAAACAAACTTGCCTGTAAAATAAAAATAAACCCTAAGATAGATACAATGTAACTATTAGTTATATTGTATCTAGCTTAGGGTTTATTTTATAAGTAAGTATTTAGTTTTAAATAGGATTAATTTTATTTAGATTATTTAAAATTATATTTAAGTTAGGGGGGTGTTAGGGTTAGGTTTAGACTTAGGTTTAGGGGTTAATACCTTTAATATAGTAGCGGCGACATTGGGGGTGGCAGATTAGGGGTTAATAAATGTAGGTAGGTGTCGGTGATGTTAGGGACGGCAGATTAGGGGTTAATAAAATGTAACTAGTGTTTGCGAGGCGGGAGTGCAGCGATTTAGGGGTTAATACATTTATTAAAGTGGCGGCGATGTCCGGTCGGCAGATTAGGGGTTAAAAATTTTATTATAGTGTTTGCGATGTGGGGGGGGGGCCTCGGTTTATGGGTTTATAGGTAGTTTATGGGTATTAGTGTACTTTTTAGCACTTTAGTTAAGAGTTTTATGTTCCGGCGTTAGCCCATAAAACTCTTAACTACTGACTTTTAAATGCGGTAGGAGTCTTGACATGAGAGGGTCTACCGCTCACTTCTTCCAAGACTCGTAATACCGGTGTTACGCAAATCCCATTGAAAAGATAGGATACGCAATTGACGTAAGGGGATTTGCGGTAGCCTCAAGTCGTGGAAGAAAAGTGAGCGGTACACCTGTACCTGTCAGATTCGTAATACCAGCGTGCGTTAAAAAGCAGTGTTGGGACCTCTTAACACTGCTTTTTAAGGCTAACGCAGAACTCGTAATCTAGCCGTTGATTTGTTACTGCTAGGAATATGGGTATACACATTTTTATATATGGGGATTATGGGTGGTGTCAGGGTACAGGTAAATGACATATATATATATATATATATTTGTATGTCAATAGGACAGGGAAATGTGTTTATGTATGAAACCATATATTTTATCAGATATTACTGAAATAGGGTTGAAATTCTGATGTCAGGATTTGATTCACAAAACCTCCACAATTTGAAAGCACATTTCAGGACTCAATTGCAGACAGGATGTCTCCAGAGACTTTGACACTAAAGCATTTGCTCTTTAGTTGGAAGTGCAAAAATTCAGAGCACTCTTTGCCCCATGCTGTGGTGAGAGAGACGCTGAGTCTGTAATCAGCAGTGGAAAAGCTGGTCAAAATCCCAAGGAACTGATAATTAACACAGACTTGTAAATGATTCCTGCTGTGCATGGAGACACATTCTGGGCCTATAAACTGGATAAACAGGTAAAATTCTGAATACACAGTGATTAGCATAGACATGTAAATTAGTCCCTATTTGTATATTAAGGCAGTAAAAAAAAAAATTTGACCAGCTAAAAAGCACACGTTGCAATGTTGTTTTGAAATTTACTGAAGATATTGCAAATAAACATATTGAAAATATACTTCTGTATTGTAAGAAAATATATATTTTAATGGATATGAGGCTGCCTATTTATGTGATATTAAATATAAACACATGAATATAGGAAACATGGACTCAAAAATAAAAACTTTTTTTTTTTATTCTCTCTGTTTTCCAGAAATCTAATTAAAATTATAAGAGCAGCTGATTTAATGAGATATCTGGATGAATAAATATATAACAATGCATAATCTGCTGGATTTTTGTATAATTTTGAACACTACATACAAATGAATGTATATGTGGGAGATGGATTAAAATTTTGTAATAGATTAATTGGAAATTGTGATAATCCCATTGTTTAATTACATATAACATATTTTTTTTCTATTTTTCAGATGGGGCTAGAGGATACCAGGCAGGATTGCCTGCATGGGATATCTGAATCATGTCATATGATTATATACTAGATGTTTGTGAAAGTTTAAACACAGCTATGAAAATATAACAGATGTATAAATGCTATTAATTCTGGAATAATTAGCAGTATAGTTGTTTTGATATGGTATGGTGTTGAGGGCTTACTGTGTTTCATGTCAAATAGATCAGAATAAATAATGTGATATAATACAGTACATATAAACATATAACTTATTAATGTAAGGAAATTATGGCATTCATTACACATTTTAAAGAAATATTTTCTTTCAGTGTTGGATAGTAAATGTATTACTGTGTTTGTTTGTCATGCTGCCCCCCGGTGTTATGATGCGAGAACTACAGCCAGAAGGCTTTTTAGGCTGTTAAAAATAAGATATTCCAGATATCCAATCAGAAGGGACAAGGCTTCCGTTTGGATGTTTCCAATCCTCACCAATAATTGAGAACTTATATAAGTTAATGTAAGAGAGAGAAACAGAGAGATTCTGCTGGCTAACTTATAACTGGTGTGCTGGGCGTGAGATACCATTTTACTTTGGCAAAGCTGATCTACCTTTTTCTCATTGATTGCAAAATATACTTATTGGTATTTCTGAGGTGGGATTAAAACCTGCTGAGAGATATTGGATATCAATTGGTGTTCATCCTGGTAAGTATTAAAAAAATTGTGGTACATTGAAAAGAGCAAATTGTGTTTTTAAACTATATTTCATAGCCTGTGTATTGTTAAACATATATCATTGATGCTAAGTAAATTATCTGTGAAAATTTTGATATTTTAAAGTAGAATTGTGTTAGAGTAAAGTGTGGGTAAATAGCTGAGTATTTTACTTAGAATCCCATTGTGTTAATTGAATGAAACGCTATTTGTAAATAAGGCTGGTTTTAACTTATGAGAGTTGTAAGAAGTATAGCATATCTAAATAGTTTTTTTTTTTTAAAACGTGTATAAGATTGTTTCATATTCTGGTATTACAAATATATTCCAATATGCTCATAGATATTAACTAATAAAAAGAATTCAGATATTTATATTAATTTTATGGTTTCTAGTAGATGCATATTGATTGAGGGTTTATATTTTAAAGGATAATTATTTAAATGTATTGTATTATAGCCCTGCCATAGACTGATATATTATTTGGAGAGCACTACTGAAGATTCTTATAAATATACTGACATATTGTATGGAGGCACTTGCTGAGATTTATTAATATTTATCATATTGATATCATATATTTGTAGTAAATAGAAATTATTATAAAAGAGAGAAATTAATATTTTGAGAATAAAAAAAAAATAAAAAAAATTTGAAGATTGAAATATTGATGTTCATATTTCGAGATTGATATTGATATTTTGAAATATTGTTAAAGATTAATTTTTGAAAAATTTATAAAATATTAAATTTTCATATTTCAAAATTAATCAAAAATATAAATTTTTCATATTTCAAGATTCATAAAAATATTAATTTTGTTTTCATATTTCAAAATTCATAAAAATATTAATTTTGTTTTCATATTTCAAAATTAATATTCATTTTTTGAAAATATAATTTTTTTTCTCTCTTTTTATTGGTAAAAATTGTATTAGCGTTTTAATTTAACTAAATACTAAGCCAATATAATAATGTCTATCACTAGGAGTGACTCATTTAATTCTGTACACAGCGTTGAAAATGGTCCCATCACAATACCCATTACTAGAGGTCAGGTCCTTAAGAAAGATATCATAAGTCACATTAAAGAGAAGTTTAATATTGCGGGTGAATTAAATGATTTTTATGGATATGCTTGAAATTAGGGCTAAAAATATTACCGTTAATAATAATATGTGGAATGAAAACAATGAATTTTTCCAAGAATTATTAATGATTAATCAATGCAAGACTCTCAAAAAAATTAGACAAACTAATACTAAAATCTTGGCCCCTTATGATATGCATTATTGACGAAATGTTGTTTTGTGTCATAGATAAACAATTGCAGATACAGGAGCTAGAAAGTAGTATTCGTTCCTCACGCAGATGCGAAGAGGATTTAAAAATAGCCAAAAATAAAATGGATGAATTTGTCCAAAACCTAACCACCTTAGATAAGCATAACATAGACTTACTCGCACAGATACGAGAATTAAATAAACAGCTTGCGCAAAGCCAGAGAGAATTAAGTGATTTAAAAAGGTCATATCGCCATAATGAAAACCCTTATATTAACAGTGAGGATAATGCAGATAATGCTAACTCCCTTAGAGAACGCGTCAGGGACGAAGTGCAAAAATATATGGAAGAGTATAGACAAATGACCCCTAATGGGTCAGAAATAGATTTCCCAAATAGGCAGTCACCTCATGATGTAAATCCAGGAAACTGCTGCAACTCAGCTGGTGAGGGTGAGGGAAACTCTAATAGAGAATCCCAAAGTAAGTCTAATAAGGTCTACGACTCCCATAAAATAATTACTTTCATACAGGGTGCAGTACCTATATTCTCCAATAAAGGAACAAAATCTGTAATTGATCACTTAGAGGCTTTTGAAAATGCATTAACTATAATGAATGTTACAAGTTAGAAATTAAAAATGTAATTTCTGCCCTGGGTATTTGACAGTAAACATCACAAATTCTTTACTTCACTAAAGGATATGAATATTCATTCCTGGTGTGAAATAAAATGACAATGCAGAAAAGAATTCAGGCAACATCGCACTAAAACTGCCGTGAAAATAGCGGTATATGGTTTAAAATGTAGTGCGAATCAGAGTCCCATCGAATTCCTGAATTGAAAAATGCGTACAGTATGGCTGAAGATAACCCCAGATTTGATTGCTCAGAATTTGTAAATTTATTTTTTGAAGCACTGCCTACACCCATCAAAATTAACTTAGCTAGAGATTTTGATGAGGACTGCTCATTGGAATGGCTGATCAAAGAGAGTACAAAATTATACTCTATTCAGCAGTCCAGTGAGCAGGGGGTTAAAAAGGAATCAAAACCCAAAATTGTAGCAGAAACTAGGGTGTCACCTAGCCTCCTCAATTTGGAGTCTAAAAAGAAAACCTGCACGGAGGTGGCCAATCAAAACAGACCATCTCCACAGAGGTTTAACTCTGCTCCTTCCCCTACACAGGCTGAGGCGCAGAGAGACTATAACCGAAGTGGGGGACATAATCAGGTGAATAATTACTCACAAAGAGAATACTCACCAAATAATTGGTACCCACGCAAAGGTAGATACAATAGATGGCGAAGATATTCTCAGGGTAACCAGACACCCCAAGTATATAATGCTCCCCAAAGTAATAATACTGAACAAGCTGAACCCCAGGGGCAACCAAGCCAAAATAGAAATAGCGGCCCTGATTCTGAGGGGACCCAATGGTCCAGGAATCACTATTATGGGGCATCAAGAGATAGGCCCAGGGGTAGAGGTAACTTGTACAATCAGGTAGATATGCTTTTTACCCAGTTAAATCGGTTGAGCGAACAATTCGCTAATATGAGTCAACCTTCTGCGGCTCAGCATCTGAACAATACTTTTTTAGGGGTACAGCCAGTGGTCTTCAGTGGACCACAGGCACAGTCATAAATACTGCAGCATCACCTGAGAGGGAGGGGAGAGATATACAAAATGTAATAATAAATATCAATGATACTAATCATGTTCTCTCCCCACAGACCGGAAACGGACGATTTAGCTGTGATGACGAGCAACCTCGGCCTGAAAGCATTAACCAATCTTTCCCTTTGCAGTGTCCTTTTAACCTTATTTCCACAGATGCAGTACACAAGAATCCAGCCAACCCTGTCATAAAGGAGACCAGTAGGTATGAAAGTCCTTCTGCACGGGAAAACATGGCGGATTCAGGTAACACATGGCGAAGCCCACAGATGTACAATAATGCAAACTTTATGTGTGAAATGGTAGAAACTGCAGGAAGATATTATGTGTTAGCTGAACTGCAAGATTCAGTCTCCAACCCTATCATGGGATTAATTGATACTGGGTCTCAGGCAACTATCTTATCCCAATTTGGAGTTGGGGGTGACTCCCTAAAAGTTTACGGCACTGCCTGGTTAAAATTTAAATTGGGAAACAGGGTCATAAGACACCCTGTCATTATAGTGGATCTGCCAACTGATCGTTTAATTATTGGTAGTGATCTCCTGAAGCGATTAAGCACCATAATTGATTGCATAAATAATGTAATTTGGTCACAAGTAAAACGGCCAATAAATTATGAGCAATCCGGTATATCTCGCACCCGACATAGCTGTCACGTGGTGGAAGAGAAACAAGATGCTGTGGAGATTCATTTCAGGAATAACTCTGTACCTGAAATCACTATTTTACAAATAGATGATCAGACTCCTTTAAGTGGCTCTGATGGTAATACTTTTAAAATTTTGCCTGGAAAGATAGCAAATATTTCCTTAGATGGTGATGTATTAACCATATCTCTCCACAAGGGGATAATAGAATCCCTGAGGGGGCAGACCACGCTCAATACCTCACAGGAATTGAGAGAGTTAAAGAGGATCTATTTATCCCTATACAAATGCATGACCTTGGTAAAACAAAGTATGCCAAATTAAACTTAAAACAGGAAGCTAGCTATATAAGCAAAGGTTTATTAGTGCAGATAGCTGAACCTAAAGTGATTAAATATTTTTCTCCACAAGACCACTGGGTCAACGGCCTGGATAACAGGTTTGAAAGCTATAACATCACAGCTAAGTGTTTATTATATGTCTCTATAGGTAATAAGTCAGTGAAGCACCTGTTTTTAGTTTTAAATACTCCCCATAATCAAATATACATTGGCAATGATATCTTACATAGATATGCCATACAAATAGATTTGATTAACTCTTGCCTCTGGAGCAGGTTAAAGGGGGACTCTGAAGTATTTCAGGATGAAAATGCAGCCCTGAAATCAAACCAGCAATTGCCATATGCTGTGAATATGCAGGTGTCTAACGATGTTGTAATTCCTGCAGGGGCTGATAAATTTCTTTTACCCTTACAGGTAAAGAGAGGTCAGAAATGAAAAACTTCTGAAACACTAATTTGCCTCTCCCATAGAATACAAAATCTGGGTGTTACTATGGCCCACACTCCTTTGGTGAATATTGGAACTATTCCAATACATGTTATTGTGCATAACATGACCCCACAGGATATAACATTATCCAAGGGAACTACCATAGGATACACGCTGGAATCAAGTTATTACACTTTTGGATTCCAGAATAATGTAATTGGGCTAATACCTGAAGGACACTTAACTGAAGAACAATTAATAGAACAATCCTTTACATCTATGCCAGAGGGTCTATTTAATATTCAGTCTATTTATCCCTTCAGCTCAGAGGAAGGCATCTGTAAAATTGAAGAAGCCTCTCTAGGACAGCCTGAAATCTTTCCAGGATTTCAGCAAATAGTCGAAGAGCAAATATCCTTAGCTAATGGGTGTTCCAGCGATGATGAACGCCAACTACTGCGAGAACTCCTGATATTTTTGCTAGCGAGCTTATGTGGGTCAATAAATCCAGAAACAGTCTTCTAGAGCATCCATTTAAAGAGGTGGAAGCGATTACGTATTTAGGTATAGTACTACATAAAAATCCGAAAAATTGGTATTGGTTAAATTTTACACCCCATTTTCAGAATATTAAAATGGATCTGGAATTATGGTTGGTATTCCGATTATCTATTACGACTCGTACTAACCTAATTAAGACAATTATTTTTCCGCGATTACTTTATCCTCTCCAGAACCTTCCTCTTTTTATTCTTACTAAGGATTTGCGAAAATTTTATTCCTGCTGTTCCAAATTTATTTGGGACAACAGGAAACCGCGTATTTCTTTGGACAGACTCATGCAAAAATTTGAAGCAGCTGGTCTCGCCTTTCCTAATGTTAAATTATATAATTGGGTTTGTCTAATTAAAACGGCTGTGGATTGGATCACAGAAAAAGAGCTGGTCTCATCACTTGAGATGGAGACTCATATGGTTTGTCCCCTTTCTTTAAAAGCAATATTACATTGCCCTTCACAGCTACTACCAATTAACTTAGCCTCCCTAATTTCTATTAGAAATGTTGTTGTAGCCTGGCAGAAATGTTGTACAATGTTGGGAATAGATTTTACATTTTCTGGATTCTTACCCATTTTGGGAAATCCACAATTTTCTCCAGGCCTTGATCAAATAGTGTTTAGAGAATGGGCTGGAAAAGATCTCAAATATATCTGTCAGATTCTTCCACAAGATGGGCAAATAATATCGTTTGCAAATTTATCTCAGCAATACCAGTTAGCTAGATCTAATTTTTTTACTTATTTACAGCTGCGTCATTTTATTAATACTCGAAAATGGGATTTGAGTAGATTAAATGCTTGGTTGGATCTCAATATATTTATTCAAAAATTTGCGACAGGGAACCCTTCTATTTCTCTCATGTATGATATTATGCTTTCTAAACAAACGTTAATTTTCCTAGATAAACTGATATCATCTTGGAGTCATGCTTTCCCTTTAATAGACGTTGAAAAAATTAAACAAAGTATGGTAAACCTAAAGAAATGTGAAATTCCCAGGAGCTGGAGAGAATCTCATTTAAAACTTATTAATAATTTTTACTTATCCCCCATAAGACTAGCCAAATGATATCCTACTAGCAACGGGACTTGTCCCCGTTGCAAGAATACTTAAGCAGATACCCTACATATGTTTTGGTACTGCCCTAAAATTATACAACTTTGGCGTAAGATAGAATATTGGTTTAATCTACATTATAGGACAGCAATTACATTATCACTTAACGAGATATTTTGGTTAGATATTGGTAATAACAGGGATTTTTATACAAATACCTTGAATACTATCATTTAGCTGTTAGGTTTCAAATAGTTAAAAATTGGAAATCTACTTCAGCTCCTGGATTTTCCCAGATTCTGAAGGAGATTCAAACTCAAATTATATATGAATCATTTCATTTGAAAGCCACTTCAGAAAAAAGAATAAAATTATTTTTAGGTGGATGGTTACCAATCATTAAATCTTACCCTCTAGCTATACAAGAAACTATCCTTATCCCATTTTTGTCTTCAAATGCCTTTATGGATCTCGTGGCCCTTGACCTTTTTCCACATTCATGGATAACTAATTATAGAGAAGGATAAGGTAAATCAAAGGATAGGGCTAAGAACTAAGAAATGGAGAGAGAATTGGGTTTCCCCCTTTTTTTTTTTTCTTTTTTCTTCTTCTCTTGGTTTATTGTGTGATAGATTGAATGGTATTTTTGCTGGGAAAACGCAAGAAAAACTCTAACATATGGTACAAATAGGTCACGATAGATTATTTTTTCTTTTCTTGCCAAGATTCTGTTTGATAAAGAAATCTTTTGTTGTTTTTTTTTTTAATTATTTTTCTTACACCTGACCCTGCGTGGTATATAAAGGTGAAAATTCATTTCATTGTATTTTTTGTTAGAGATATTTTGAGAGTTTGATAGATTGAATAGTATTTTTGCTGGGAAAACGTAAGAAAAACTCTAACATATGGTACAAATAGGTCACGTTAGATTATTTTTTCTTTTCTTGCCAAGATTCTGTTTGATAAAGAAATCTTTTGTTGGCTTTTTTTTATTATTTTTCTTACACCTGACCCTGCGTGGTATATAAAGGTGAAAATTCAATTCATTCTATTTTTTGTTAGAGATATTTTGAAAATGTGATAGATTGAATGGTATTTTTGGTGGAAAAAAATATAAGAAAAACTCCAACATGCTAGAAAATTTGGTCACGTCAGGTTGTTTTCCTTTTTCTTGCTAAAATTCTGTATGAAAAAAGAAATTTTCTGTTTGCTGTGTATTTTATCTATTTACATCTGACCCTGCGTGGCATATAAAGATGGAAATGTATTTCATTGTATTTTTTTGAGATATAAATAAATATTTAAAAAAAAAAAAGGATATTTTTGCTAGGGATTCTTATGACTGTGGTACTACAGACTTGCACATTGCAAGAATTCAAACAGATCCCGATGCACCACCTGTCTTTGTTAAACAATACAGACTTCCTTTAGCCTCATACGATTCTCTTGCAGAAATCATAAGGAACTTGGAAGAAAGGGGTATTATCCGACAGGTGCACAGCTCTTATAATAATCCTATTCTAGGTGTTCTTAAGCCCAATGGACAATGGCGTTTGTGTGCTGACTTAAGACAGCTAAACAAACGAGTGTACATGTCTGGCTGGCCTGTGCCATATATTGACCAGTTCCTAGCGCAAATGCAGGGATCCAAAATATTCACGCCATTGATTGTGCACAGGGATATTGGACCATAAAGGTACATGAGGAGGACCAGTATAAGCTGGCATTCTCATTCCAAAAGGTCCAGTATGCATTTCAGAGACTTCCTTTTGGTTAAATTCTGGACATGAATTTGCTGTATTTATGCATAAGGCTATGCCTGATGCACTGGAAAGGGGGACCTTATCTTATGTTGATGATGTTTTAATCAAAAGCACAGACTTTGAAAAACACATCGCAGAGCTTAAACACGTCCTCAGCCAACTTAAAAGGGCAGGTGTCAAATTATCCCTACAAAAAGCTCAATGGTGCCGCACTCGAGTAAATTTCTTGGGACATGAAGTAACTTCTGAAGGGTTAAATCCTCAGAAGAAAAATTTGGAAGCTATAGTAAATTCTAAAAACCCAATATACTTAAAGGAATTGAGATCCTTCCTGGGTATGACAAATTATTCTCGCAAATTCATTGATAATTATGCAGAATTAGCTAAACCACTACTACTTCTTCTAAAGAAGGATGTGAAATGGCACTGGAGTGAGTCTCAAGAGACAGCCATAAAAGAGCTGAAAAGAAAACTCACTCAAGCACCTTGCTTTAGCGTACCCTGAAGGTGGTAAACCTTTCTTCTTGGAGACAGGTTACACAGATGTAAGCATGAGTGCTGTTTTATACCAAAAGCATGATAATTTAAGCAAAGCCATTGCTTATGTGAGCAAAACTCTATCCCCAGTAGAAATAAAATTTAGCGATTGTGAAAAAGCCCTCTTATCTACTGTATGGGCTCTACAAAATGTACGCAGGTATATACAGGGTGAGAAAATTATTGTAGAAACGGCCCACCAGCCTTTGCTATATTTGCAAAGTGAGAGAATAAGAGATGGGAATTTGTCTAATAGCCGCATAACAGCGTGGACTCTTTCCTTACAAGGCTGGCCCTTAGAAATTCGCTATCAACAGAATAAAAAGAATCCAGTCGCACAGGGGCTTGCTGAGCTCCACGACTGTACTGCTAGAGATCCTGGGGAAGAATTATCAGAAGATGATTTCCTGGAGGAACAATTGCTTTCCCCATATAAAATGTACAATGAGGAAAATTGTCAAACATTACCTTGGGTGTATGTTGATGGTTGTTCTTACCATGCCACTATTGATAATGAGCGCAGATTAGTCGCTGGCATTGGTATAACTTGGGCAAGTGGATTCTCAAATATATCTATAGGTTTTAACATTGGACCAAGATCCAGTCAAGTTGCAGAACTCACTGCTGTTCTCAAAACCATTGAAATGGCTATTGAACATGGTATTCATGAATTTGTGATCATAACTGACTCAAATTATGTGCGTGACAGTTTTGTTGAATACCTGCCAACTTGGAAAAGAAATGGCATGCAGAAAAGCAATAACAAACCAATCAAGCATGGCAAGTTGTTCTGCGAGATTGATAATCTGGTGGTATCTAATGGTTTAACCATACACTGGAAAAAGACCAAGGGTCATTCCAGGGTTCTAGGCCCAGATAAGGAAGGCAATGATCTAGCAGATTCATTAGCCAAACAGGGAGCCATAACTGGAGAACTCCTAAATATTGACCCCTTAATGGGTGCAATTCAGGTAGAAGCCATTACCAGAAACCAAGCAAAACAACAGAGTGAGCCTAACTTGGTACAATGGAGTCAGGATTCTCCTAGATCTGATCACTAGTCAAAAAGAAGACCCCATTGTAGGCATCTTCTATAGACACATAGAAGATCCTGAAAGCAACCCCATATCAAAAGATGACTGTATTGGCAAAGAAGATCTTAATGAAATCCAGAACACAATTCAAGTTACAGGATGGTTTGTTAATTAGGACCTCCAAAACTGGCATTTAACAATGGGTAATACCCACCAAGTTCAGAGGTCTAATGCTTCAATATGCCCATGATGCTCCCACATCTGGTCATTGCGGTGCCAAACTCACGTATGAAATATTGTGTGATTACGTTTTTTGGCCACACATGTTGAAAGATGTTCAAACCTACTGTCAAGGGTGTCTAATCTGTCCACAGTTCCAACCCACTGCACCAACGCATAGAGCGCCATTGCAGAAAAGGGGGATGGTAATGCCATGGTCAGATATACAAATTGATTTTATTGGTCCGGTAACTAGATCATCAAGAGGTAACAAATACATGTTAACCATGACATGCCTGTTCACTAAATGGGTAGAGTACATCAGTGCACCTAACAATGGTGCTGAAACATGTGCAGCATTGCTCATCAACCATGTGTTTTCCTGATTTGGTTTGCCCCAAAGAATCGAATCAGATCAGGGAACCCACTTCACTAGCGAAGTGATGACAAAAATGTGGAAAATACTAGGGGTAAAAAGAAAGCTCCATATTGCTTATAGAGCTGCCTCAAGTGGTGGTGTAGAGCGTTACAACCAGTCCATTGTTAAAATCCTCAAAAAGTTTGTGAGTGAAACAGGTAAAGACTGGGATGTAACACTACCTCTAGTCCAAATGGCATTAAGAGCAACTCCAAGTAGTGCTACCAAGATGTCACCTTTTGAACTGATGACTGGTAGAAGAATGGTTCTACCTCAGCATCTGCTGTACCGTACATCAGACCAAAATTTGATAAACGCTGCCAATACACATCAATATGTGGAGAACCTAAGAAAGCACCTGCAATATGCCTTTGCATTTGCTCAAAGGAATTTAGAGAAAGCTGCAACTGCCACTAAAACCTATTATGATCTCAAAACGTCCAAAAAGGAATATGAAATAAATGATAAAGTTTATCTTTATAACTTTGGAAAAGATCAGGTTAGGGAGAAGAAATTTCTTCCATCATGGAAAGGTCCTTTTGTCATTACTGACAAAATATCTCCAGTGGCCTATAAAATACGGATCCCCAAAAATGAAAGTTTCATAGATAAATGGGTCCATATCAATCAGCTGCGAGCATGTCATCCTAGGTCCCAACTACAAGTCATAGAGGGAGAATGAAGTGTCATATCCCCAAATGAAATAAAGACATAATGTAGCTTAAAGATGCCTAGCTGATAAACATGAAGGCTCAAAAATATTGTATGTCAATAGGACAGAGAAATGTGTTTATGTATGAAACCATATTTTTATCAGATATTAGTGAAATAGGGTTGAAATTCTGATGTCAGGATTTGATTCACAAAACCCCCACAATTTGAATACACATTTCAGGACTCAATTGCAGACAGGATGTCTCCAGAGACTTTGACACTAAAGCATTTGCTCTTTAGTTGGAAGTGCAAAAATTACAGAGTCTGTAATCAGCAGTGGAAAAGCTGGTCAAAATCCCAAGGAACTGATAATTAACACAGACTTGTAAATGATTCCTGCTGTGCATGGAGACACATTCTGGGCCTATAAACTGGATAAACAGGTAAAATTCTGAATACACAGTGATTAGCATAGACGTGTAAATTAGTCCCTATTTGTATATTGAGGCAGTAAAAAAAAAAAAAATTTGACCAGCTAAAAAGCACACGTTGAAATGTTGTTTTGAAATTTACTGAAGATATTGCAAATAAACATATTGAAAATATACTTCAGCATTGTAAGAAAATATATATTTTAATGGATATGAGGCTGCTTATTTATGTGATATTAAATATAAACACATGAATATGGGAACCATGGACTCAAAAATAAAAACATTTTTTTAATTCTCTCTGTTTTCCAGAAATCTAATTAAAATTATAAGAGCAGCTGATTTAATGAGATATCTGGATGAATAAATATATAACAATGCATAATCTGCTGGATTTTTGTATAATTTTGAACACTACATACAAATGAATGTATATGTGGGAGATGGATTAAAATTTTGTAATAGATTAATTGGAAATTGTGATAATCCCATTGTTTAATTACATATAACATATTTTTTTTCTATTTTTCAGATGGGGCTAGAGGATACCAGGCAGGATTGCCTGCATGGGATATCTGAATCATGTCATATGATTATATACTAGATGTTTGTGAAAGTTTAAACACAGCTCTGAAAATATAACAGATGTATAAATGCTATTAATTCTGTAATAATTAGCAGTATAGTTGTTTTGATATGGTATGGTGTTGAGGACATACTGTGCTTCATGTCAAATAGATCAGAATAAATAATGTGATATAATACAGTACATATAAACATATAACTTATTAATGTAAGGAAATTATGGCATTTATTACACATTTTAAAGAAATATTTTCTTTCAATGTTGGATAGTAAATGTATTGCTGTGTTTGTTTGTCATGCTACCCCCCGGTGTTATGATGTGAGAACTACAGCCAGAAGGCTTTTTAGGCTGTTAAAAATAAGATATTCCAGATATCCAATCAGAAGGGACAAGGCTTCCGTTTGGGCGTTTCCAATCCTCATCAATGATTGAGAACTTATATAAGTTAATGCAAGAGAGAGAAACAGAGAGATTCTGCTGGCTAACTTATAACTGGTGTGCTGGGCGTGAGATACCATTTTACTTTGGCAAAGCTGATCTACCTTTTTCTCATTGATTGCAAAATATACTTATTGGTATTTCTGAGGTGGGATTAAAACCTGCTGAGAGATATTGGATATCAATTGGTGTTCATCCTGGTAAGTATTAAAAAAATTGTGGTAGATTGAAAAGAGCAAATTGTGTTTTTAAACTATATTTCATAGCCTGTGTATTGTTAAACATATATCATTGATGCTAAGTAAATTATCTGTGAAAATTTTTATATTTTAAAGTAGAATTGTGTTAGAGTAAAGTGTGGGTAAATAGCTGAGTATTTTACTTAGAATCCCATTGTGTTAATTGAATGAAACGCTATTTGTAAATAAGGCTGGTTTTAAAGGTAAACTCTTATGAGAGTTGTAAGAAGTATAGGATATCTAAATAGTTTTTTTTTAAAACGTGTATAATATTGTTTCATATTCTGGTATTACAAATATATTCCAATATGCTCATAGATATTAACTAATAAAAAGAATTCAGATATTTATATTAATTGTATGGTTTCTAGTAGATGCATATTGATTGAGGGTTTATATTTTAAAGGATAATTATTTAAATGTATTGTATTATAGCCCTGCCATAGACTGATATATTATTTGGAGAGCACTACTGAAGATTCTTATAAATATACTCACAGTGGAATATTATAGTTACATGTGCCAAAAATATATTTGACTGGTTTCTGCTAGGAATATGGGTATAATTATTTTTCTACATGGGGATTATGGGTGGAATGTCATGGTTACACATGCCAAGGAAAATATTTGACCTGTTTCTAAAAGGAATATGGTTATAATTATTTTTATACATGGGGATTATGGGTGCAATATCATGGTTACAGTTGCAGAGGAACACATTTGACCTGTTTCTGATAGGGATATGGTTATAATTATTTTTATACATGAGGATTATGGGTGCAATATCATGGTTACACATGCCAAGGAACACATTTTACCTGTTTTTGAAAGGAATATGGTTATAATTATTTTTCTACTTGGGGATTATGGGTGGAATATCATGGTTACACATGCCAAGGAACATATTTGACCTGTTTCTGATAGAAATATGGGTATAATTATTTTTCTTAAAACAAAATTACCAAGATATAACCTGTGTCAAAATAAAACTGCTACACAAACTCCAATAAGTAATAATAAGGTTTCTCAACTCCTTAATGATAAGCACGTCAGAAAAAATAAAGTACCATGGAGCGCTACCAAAAAGCTGAAGTGTAACTGTATTGGATAGTAAAAAATATATCTAATTAGGATATATAATAAAATAAAATATAACAAATTAATTATATGATATATTAAGTAAAGAGAGAATTGAAAAAATGACTGCAGGCAAACGCAGAAAATTAACCACAAATGCCAAAAATAACAGTACAATTTTATCAATTCTAACTCAGCGCCAAAGCCTAATTGGCTAATACCAAATAGACATATAGGATAAAATATATTCTAAAATTACTACAAATATATATTTTAATACAATAACAAAATTAAGGTCGACTTTATTAAACAATAGATAAATAAAATACTTCAAACAGTAAAACAATTGATAATGCACAAAAATAAAAACAAGTTAATATTAAACAAGATATAAACAACAGGACAGGTGAAAGTCTGTAATATAATTCAATGTCCGTATAATAGGAGCGTGATCCTCAACACCAAGGACAGGAAATAATGTTCTTTGAGGTTTCCTGGATGATGAGCACCTTTATGTATTGAGTAATAGCCTCCTAATAGAAGAGAAAAATCTTCTTAGGGCAGTGGCACAAGTCGTTTACACAAACAAACAATCTGTACTCACAGTGTGAAACTGCTGTAGTTCTGCAACTTAATTGGAAGCTGGTGTCCCATATATGTAAATAACACCAGCTGCACACATATATAAATGTCCAAACAAGGCAGATACCACCTGTAAAAAGTCTTGGTGAGAATGCAAAATATAGTACCGCAAATAAGAAGCAAGTGTCTCAAACGACTGCTAGCTGAATACACTGAATACACACTGAACAGTCCGGCTAATATACAACCAGCCCGAGTGTCAGAGGTGCCGTAGCCTGAATTCAGGAGCACCGACAGCGAGATCACTATGCTCTGTGCAGTAAACAGGTGTACTCCGTTAAGGAGGTCACATTAGCAGAGCAACGCGTTTCAAAGTAATCTTTTTCAAGCTCTTACCAGAGCATTCTCTTCCAGGTAAGTTTATACCTATACCTCAGTTGTGATTGGTTAATATCTAAACCTGTCAGACCAATAATAATGATGTAGAATTTTTGCAATACAACAACATTACAACTTCTCCTTGTAATAAATATTCTATAGAATGGTAACCTTTCTCATTCATAACTTAACATCATGGGTTGCGTACCTTATATAATATATTAACTGTCTCACTTCTGACAGAGGATTACACATATATTTGAAACCAGGGACCAATTTTAATTCTGACTTTCACAATAATGCTACATAAAAACGAAAGAGTTGCAATATCCAAACCTGTCAGAACAATAATAGCAATGTAAATTCTTACAATACAACTTATTACAACAATACAACTTTTAATAAATATTCTATAAAAAAATTCTATAAAAAAGGTAGAGACCTATCACCATATAAAACTATACTCTTTAAAAGCGCATACCATATATAATATATTCATATATGTTCACTGTCAAACGTCAAAAAGACGGATACACTTACAATTACGAAGACCACCTTCAAAAAGTTACTAACTATCACAATAATACTACATAATATCGAAAGATACACTATCTATACAAGTTAACAAATGATGAAACATATAAATAGAAATCAAATGAAATCTCATGGAGGATAGTTAAAATAGTTAAAATAGTTAAAATAGTTAAGTTAAATATAATTTGGTTAACCTTATTATAAAACTATCTTAAAAATTGATCACATGTAGGAACCTAATTGTATAAATTATAATAAAAACTATAATAAAAACTCAAAATATTTTTTTTATGAATTTTTAAAACCTCAAAATGATTTTTTTATGATTTTTTAAAAAAAACCAGAAATATATAATACCTTAGAATATATGAATAACACTGCATACGTTGCAAGAAGATGAAGAAATGTTTTTCAAATTTAAAATAGTTTAGAGTGAGGCAGTGGTCAGGAGCTCAATGATAAACTCGGTCGGTGGTCCCACATAGGGATGATTGTCCAGGCTTTTGGCCACAACCTCTGTACCAATATCATGTGGGATAATTGTGTACAGGCTAGCCACATCTAAGCTGGCTAGGACGTCTCCTGGTTGGATATCCGTTAATTTTGTCAAGGATGCTATGAGTGCAGAGGAGTCCCTTAGGTATGATCTCATGTTTAGGACCAATGGTTGTAATATTGTATCCACATAAGTGGCCAGTGGCTGTAACAATGAGCCTCGTGCTGATTTTTTGCAACATGACTGTACAGTTTAGATTAAGTTAAGGCTAACTGTAATTAATTCAAGTATATAGTTAGCATGACAAGTGTTTACACAATCAGGTGTTTATTTCAATCAGTATATTTTCACTCTACACAGGTGTTGTCTGTATTTTAGATAATTGCTTTATTGGTTACCAGCCAGGTAATGGTTGCTTAGCAACTAATGTTGGTGTTTGTTTAACAGTGGGAGGGGTCTGTATGTGTATAAATGTTTGGCACTTTGTATTGTTCTTTGGTCTGAGGAAGGGGAAGCTTTCCCCGAAACATCACTACAAATAAAACAACCTTTGCATTTAAGACCAGAGAGTGCTGTCTTCTATCTTTTGCTATTATTACCCACATTCATGCACCCTGGCAAATCGTGATACTGTTCGTGAGAGTGCACTTGTCCTACTAACCTGTTACTTACCTTCCTGCTGCACCCACCTTGAAGTAAACGCCGGACCCATCACCCTGCTGTCTTATTGGTTATTTGTTTCTACACCATTCCATTCACCACGGTGGAGGTATCACTTACTACACTCTTGCTAAACACAGAAATTGAACAAACAACATGGAACCAAGTGGATCAACACAAGCCACAGTCACCATCCCAGCGAATATAGAGGGGGCAGAAACACTATCTTTAAGTGACACAGATGCCGCAAGGATATTATTTGACACATTACTGCCGGATGACCCGATTGAAAGTGCCCTCACTGTTTTTCACCAACTACTTAAGCTTAAAAAGCGTGAAGTTGACCTCAAACTACATGGAACCTATCTTTCAGAATATCACAGAAAGAAACTAATACCAAGGGGTTTTAGGATCAACAGTGTACCAACTATTGGCAGACAAAACCCTGAATTTTGTAAAAAGTGGTGCTCACTGGACTTAATACTCCTAGTAATAGAAGAAGTCAGAAACTTGCTACAAAAATCTAGAACAGAGCTGGAAAGCTTGGAGACTCTCAAGGGACACATCCTGATACAGGACCAAACTGACAACTGGACTGATAAAATTACCACACAACTTCGTGAATATAACAATGCCCTAGTGGCATTCAAAAACAAGAAATTGAGGTATGTGATGGAAGACTACAAAGATAAGAAAGTGTGCAGATGGACACTGGGACCGGAGGAACGTGCACACTATCAGCCACAAAAACAACGATGACAGAGGGTATTTACCCATCGCCAGCTTAATACGGTTGATACCAGCTCAGGCTCAGACTCTGAGGGCAGCATGAACCAACGTTTGGGACAAGAAAGGAGCACTGTTGAACAACCTTTTTTAGGGGTTACTACCAGCTCCCAAGGCAGAGGAGACGACCGAACACTAGAAGGAGCGGGGTATGGAAGAAGACCGCCATTCCCACACAGAAGGAGGAGAATGTGACAGTAAACCTAAGTCAGCACATCCTCACCACACATGAACAACATGTACTCAGCATAGGTTTGTCTTTTGTCCCAACACCAATACCAACAAATTCCATACATATATAGACACTATGCGGTTCCAGCGTTTACTTAAACTTGGCGATTTCTTTCAAGGAAAGACCCTTGAGGATACAGGACACCAGTTCAAAAAGGCTAGCACATTTGAGCCACCAAACACGAACCCCAGCATCCGGACATACACACGGATGGTTCAACAATCACTTGGCGAAGAGAACATGACACCAAATAGGATCAACATGACTTCAGATGACTGGAAAGCTATTCAGAGCTTGACAAGTGACACCTCCATAGTCATCCGTCCTGCGGACAAGGGTGGTGCAATAGTACTACAGGACTACAAGGATTATCATGATGAGATCATGCAACAATTGACCGATACCAATACGTACATGGCACTCGTGGGTGACCCTACAATCACCTACAAGAAAATGATTGACGCAACAATCGAAAAAGCTATCAACAACAAGTGGATTGACTCTAAGCTACAGGAGTGGCTGACCACTCAATACCCAATCAGACCAATCCTGTACACCATACCCAAGATACACAAAAAGACCAATCCTCCACCTGGACGACCTATTGTATCAGCACAAGGCTCATTGTTACAGCCACTGGCCACTGATGTGGATACAATATTACAACCATTGGTCCTAAACATGAGATCATACCTAAGGGACTCCTCTGCACTTATAGCATCCTTGACAAAATTAACGGATATCCAACCAGGAGACGTCCTAGCCAGCTTAGATGTGGCTAGCCTGTACACAATTATCCCACATGATATTGGTACAGAGGTTGTGGCCAAAAGCCTGGACAATCATCCCTATGTGGGACCACCGACCGAGTTTATCATTGAGCTCCTGACCCACTGCCTCACTCTAAACTATTTTAAATTTGAAAAACATTTCTTCATTTTCTTGCAACGTATGCAGTGTTATTCATATATTCTAAGGTATTATATATTTCTGTTTTTTTTTAAAAAATCATAAAAAAATCATTTTGAGGTTTTAAAAATTCATAAAAAAAATATTTTGAGTTTTTATTATAGTTTTTATTATAGTTTTTATTATAATTTATACAATTAGGTTCCTACTCTAAACTATTTTAAATTTGAAAAACATTTCTTCTTGCAACGTATGGGCACCGCCATGGGTTCAAACATGGCCCCAGCCTTCACCAATCTATACATGGAACATGTCGAAAAGGATATTTTCAAAGTCTATGAGAACAGCCATGTGCTGTTTTACAAGAGATATATAGATGACATTATTGTCATTTGGCGTGGCACACTTAAGACATTTCATGAATGGGTCAAAGAACTCAACGACACTGGCGGACCTGTACAATTAAAGGCAGTGGCTAGTTATGATGAGGTGGATTTCCTGGATCTGAGAATATTTAAGACTGACAATGGATTAGGTACGACATTCTTCAAAAAGGAGACGGATCGTAACACATTACTCCATGCATCCAGCTACCATCCGAGGTCACTAATTAAAGCCATCCCTCGGGCACAGATGATGAGGGTTACAAGAAATAACACATCGGCCCCACGTAGAGAGGTACAGTTGACTGAAATGGTACAAAGATTTGCAATGAGGGGCTACAACAATGCACTTATCAGAGAAGCCAGAGCGAACTTGGATAACAAATAGAGGGACAATGATAACGCACCGAAGAGGATGAACTTCGTCACCTCCTATACCCCATCCACAAGGAATCTGGGTACCACCCTCAGAGCCAAATGGGACATCGTAAAATCAGATAAAACTCTCCCCTATACGGAGTTTGGACCACCACGGATTGCATATAAGAGAGGCAGGAACCTAAGGGATTTACTAATGAGGACTGATCCAGTAAGGAGCTACAGCAGAATAAGCACCAGCACCAAGAGAGGATTGTTTAAATGTCCAAGCTGTGTCACCTGCAATGCTATGATCCAGAGATCCCAGTTTTGGCATCTACATACCAATGAAAGGTTCACCATAAAACATCATATGACCTGTACTACCAAGTATGTTATCTACATGCTTCACTGCAATTGCGGATTATTTTACATTGGTAAAACTAATGATGACATCAAGAAGTGCATGGCAAACCACAGATGCGCCATCCATACTGCCATTGATAAGGGTACTAGTGACCAACCAGTGGCAAGACATTTTCTGGAACATGCCCACACTGTTGCTGACCTTAGATTTACCCTGATTGACCATGTCCCCCCTCTTCCCCGTGGAGGTGACAGAGGGAATCTACTCCTGCAAAGAAAAGCTGAATGGATATTCAAGTTGGATACTATCCACCCTAGGGGCCTTAATATGGACATAGACTGTCACTGTTGCATCTGAACTCCGTGGGGTTGATACAGATGTTTGTGGTCATATGGATAGGCACAAATGTACTATAGCCTTGTGAACTTTGAATTAACTCTCCCCTCACATGATATCGATTGAAACAAGAGCAGCACACTACATATGTGCAACTTTGTGACAGAGATTAAAAACATCTTGAACAAAAAGTATCTCAATCCGGCATAGGACACTATGTTTATCTGTCCATTTTTTAATGATTTTTGCAATATGACTGTAAAAATTAAGACTAAGTTGTTCTATGGCTACCCATTGTTGAAGGTTAACTGTAATTATTTTTATTATCAGTTGTTTTCAAGTATCTCAAACCGGCATAGGACACTATGTTTATCTGTCCATTTTCTAATCATTTTTGCAATGGGACTGTACAATTTAGATTAAGTTGTTCTATGGCTACCCTTTGTTGAAGGTTAACTGGAATCTAATGTATAGCTCACTAGATAAGTGTTTTCACTATCGGTTGTTTTCAAGTATCTCAAACCGGCATAGGACACTGTTTTTCTGTTCATTTTTCAATGATTTGTTGCAATATGACTGTACAATTTAGATTAAGTTGTTCTATGGCTACCCATTGTTGAAGGTTAACTGTAATTATTACTAGTGTCTTTATTATCAGTTGTTTTCAAGTATCCCAAACCGGCATAGGACACTATGTTTGTCTGCTAATTTTAAAATGATTTTTTGCAACATGACTGTGCAGTTTAGATTAAGTTAAAGGGACATGAAACCCAAATTTTTTCTTTCATGATTTAGACAGAGCATACAATTTTAAACAAATTTCTCATTTACTTCTACAGGGAGTGCAGAATTATTAGGCAAGTTGTATTTTTGAGGATTAATTTTATTATTGTACAACAACCATGTTCTCAATGAACCCAAAAAACTCATTAATATCAAAGCTGAATATTTTTGGAAGTAGTTTTTAGTTTGTTTTTAGTTTTAGCTATTTTAGGGGGATATCTGTGTGTGCAGGTGACTATTACTGTGCATAATTATTAGGCAACTTAACAAAAATCAAATATATACCCATTTCAATTATTTATTTTTACCAGTGAAACCAATATAACATCTCAACATTCACAAATATACATTTCTGACATTCAAAAACAAAACAAAAACAAATCAGTGACCAATATAGCCACCTTTCTTTGCAAGGACACTCAAAAGCCTGCCATCCATGGATTCTGTCAGTGTTTTGATCTGTTCACCATCAACATTGCGTGCAGCAGCAACCACAGCCTCCCATACACTGTTCAGAGAGGTGTACTGTTTTCCCTCCTTGTAAATCTCATATTTGATGATGGACCACAGGTTCTCAATGGGTTTCAGATCAGGTGAACAAGGAGGCCATGTCATTAGATTTTCTTCTTTTATACCCTTTCTTGCCAGCCACGCTGTGGAGTACTTGGACGCGTGTGATGGAGCATTGTCCTGCATGAAAATCATGTTTTTCTTGAAGGATGCAGACTTCTTCCTGTACCACTGCTTGAAGAAGGTGTCTTCCAGAAACTGGCAGTAGGACTGGGAGTTGAGCTTGACTCCATCCTCAACCCGAAAAGGCCCCACAAGCTCATCTTTGATGATACCAGCCCAAACCAGTCCTCCACCTCCACCTTGCTGGCGTCTGAGTCGGACTGGAGCTCTCTGCCCTTTACCAATCCAGCCACGGGCCCATCCATCTGGCCCATCAAGGCTCACTCTTATTTCATCAGTCCATAAAACCTTAGAAAAATCAGTCTTGAGATATTTCTTGGCCCAGTCTTGACGTTTCAGCTTGTGTGTCTTGTCCAGTGGTGGTCGTCTTTCAGCCTTTCTTACCTTGGCCATGTCTCTGAGTATTGCACACCTTGTGCTTTTGGGCACTCCAGTGATGTTGCAGCTCTGAAATATGGCCAAACTGGTGGCAAGTGGCATCTTGGCAGCTGCACGCTTGACTTTTCTCAGTTCATGGGCAGTTATTTTGCGCCTTGGTTTTTCCACACGCTTCTTGCGACCCTGTTGACTATTTTGAATGAAATGCTTGATTGTTCGATGATCACGCTTCAGAAGCTTTGCAATTTTAAGAGTGCTGCATCCCTCTGCAAGATATCTCACTATTTTTTACTTTTCTGAGCCTGTCAAGTCCTTCTTTTGACCCATTTTGCCAAAGGAAAGGAAGTTGCCTAATAATTATGCACACCTGATATAGGGTGTTGATGTCATTAGACCACACCCCTTCTCATTACAGAGATGCACATCACCTAATATGCTTAATTGGTAGTAGGCTTTCGAGCCTATACAGCTTGGAGTAAGACAACATGCATAAAGAGGATGATGTGGTCAAAATACTCATTTGCCTAATAATTCTGCACTCCCTGTATTATCTAATTGGCTTCATTTTCTTTATATTAGCTGCTGAAAAGCATATCTAGATATGTTCAGTAGATGCTGATTGGTGGCTGCACATAGATGTCTCGTGTTATTGGCTCACCCATGTGCATTGCTATTTCTTAAACAAAGTATATCTAAAGAATGTTACAAATTAGATAATAGAAGTAAATTGGAATGTTATTTAAAATTGTATTCTCTACCTGATTCATGAAAGAAAATTTTGGGGTTTAGTGTCCCTTTAAGGCTAACTGTAATTAATTCAAGTGTATAGTTAGCAAGACAAGTATTTACACAATCAGGTGTTTTCAATCAGTATATTTTCACTCTACACAGGTGTTGTCTGTATTTTAGATAATTGCGTTATTGGTTACCAGCCAGGTAATGGTTGCTTAGCAACTAATGTTGGTGTTTGTTTAACAGGGGGAGGGGTCTGTATGTGTATAAATGTTTGGCACTTTGTATTGTTCTTTGGTCTGAGGAAGGGGAAGCTTTCCCCGAAACGTCACTACAAATAAAACAACCTTTGTATTTAAGACCAGAGAGTGCTGTCTTCTATCTTTTGCTATATATTTATGCAAATATCCATCAGATATATATTTAAATATCTCTTTAAGAATAAATATAACATATTCTGCTATGCGCAGAACATTAGATTATGAAAGATGCAATATTATGTTCTTATGTTATGCTTTTAAATAACCGCAATCATATTTGTTCGACTTGTGGATGCTAGATATTTTTTCAACTTTTTTGGCTCCATTGAAGCCTATAGGTAATGCGATTTTGCATTCACAACTTCTGAAAGTCTATGTTTTACCGTGACGTTACGAACATGAGAAAGCAAACTTTTATTTTCAACTCGTAATACTAGCATGAATCTCAGAGCGGAAACAATTGCCTCTAGTAGTTTTAATGCTTGAACATGAGTGCAAACTACTGCTCCACTTGAAATCTAGCCCATAGCTGGTATTTGTATCAACCAGTCACTGTGCAGCATGTAAGAGTGTTTGGATTCTGCATTCAATGGAATGCGCTTCTGCTTCTTTCTCTAGGGCACTGGTTTTCAAACCTGTCCTCAAGCATCCCTAACAGGCCAGATTTTCAGGATTACCGTGGACCAGAACAGGTAAAATAATAATCATCTGATTATTTCACCTGTGCTCTAGTTCAGATATCCTTAAAATGTGGCCTGTTGGGAAGGCCTGATTACAAGTTTGAAAATGAGTGCTTTAGGGGCAGTGGAACAAGAAAAGCAAGCAAAATAAATGAGCATACACTGCAAGTTTTTTTTTATTATTCATAACAAAAAAAATGTACGGGGGATGCAATTTTGATTTTAATACGCCTTTAAAGAGATTCTAGTTTATGTTAGAGAACCATGTACTGAAATGATAAAGAGGGATATTTATGACACAAGAAATTATATGCCCTGCTTATACCTTTTCAACATTAGTAATATATAAAGATGCAAAAGTCCAGCACTCACTATTTTCTCATTTCAGGGAGGTGGCTTCACCTGCTACTGAGCCGCCACCCCCCCTCCCAGTTATATATTGGACACCTTGAAACCCTAAATAAGATAGAGACTTTTCATTAAAGTAGCTTCCCACTAAAGTCACATTAAAACAAGTAGCTTTATTGCACAACCACATACAACAAACCTATTTTCCAGTGATCGTACGCTTGTTGAATGCTTAAATATTTTAGAATACGAAGTTTAATTACGTGCAGTAAAAAAGGTAGAATTTGTGTTTTATTTTATTAAAATCAGTGGGGGCTTTTTGGTTACTGGTCCAGCAACTAAAGGCACTTTTCCGGATTTGGGTCACATTGGATCATGGTACTTGGAGTTTCAGGGAGATTGCATTCCATTTGCTGGCATCAGGGAGCCACTATTACCTTCTGGGAGACTCCCTGAACTTCAGGGAGAGTTGGGATGTCTGTATATATAATTATCATAAAGCAGAATAGGGATGAATGAAAAGGGTGAATGACAAAATGGAATGCCCATTGACTTTAATGGGATGTAAATTTAAAATTGCTATAGCAACACAACTAATATGCATATCAAGTAAATATTTACCAGGTATGTTCCCCAGGTACAGTAGCATATTGCACATCAAACATATACGAAACCCTATATTTCTCAAGTAAACCTGTAAAGTTAAAAAGCCAGTGGAATGTGTTTGCAGACATCCCAAGTCTCCCTGAAGTTCAGGGAGTCTCCCTGATTGTAATAGCGGCTCCCTGATGCCAGCAAATGGAATGCAATCTCCCTGAAACTCCAAGTACTATGATCCAATGTGGTCCAAATCCGGAAAAGTGTTTCTTTAAAGGATTACTTTCTGTTATAATTTTTAAGCTAAACAACTAACATATTAAAGTTAATAAACATTAATTAAAACCTACTGACCTATATTTTCTCCAAAACGAAGTTTCATAACGTTCTAAAAGTTATATCTTTTATTCGCCGATGATGTCACGTTATCCTGCCCACTATTTTCAGCACTGCATGTTCAAAATACTTAAACCAATAACTTTGTGTTTAAAGCGCCATTTTGAAACCTAGGTATTGTAAACGGATTGGTACAGAGCAAAGGATACCCACGGAGTGGGTTTGGAAAACAATTAAATTTGTAGACAAGATTTCTGATATACGGTAGAGATATGTTAATGAAATGCTATTGATAAAAAGCGTATTTGGGGTAGTTAGTTAGTAACAGGCATAGAAAATATTTACTTACAGTGGCCCTTTAAGGAATGCCTTTAGCTGCTGGGACGTTATAGAACCCTCAAAGCATGCATCAGTAACCAAAAAGCCCCCACTGATTCTAATAAAGTAAAAACACAAATACTACCTTATTTACTGCAGGTAATTAAACTTTGTATTCTAAAATATTTAAGCATTCAACAAGCGTACGATCACTGGAAAATAGGTTTGTTGTATGTGGTTGTGCAATAAAGCTACTTTTTGTTTAATGTGACTTTAGTGGGAAGCTACTTTAATGATAAGTCTGTATCTTACTTAGGGTTTCAAGGTGTCCAATATATAACTGGGAGGGGAGAATCCACCTCCCTGAAATGAGTTTTTGCAGGTTGGGATGTCTGTGTTTGCCTCCTATAAACTGAGCTTTTGCGATGCATGATATACAGTTTTTTTTTTTTTTTATTATTTTACATCCTCGATTTCACTAAAACACATTAAACGCATTTCCACTGCCACAATTTTCTAATAATTTCTACTAATATTGAGTTGACATCTTAACCGGAAATATTTTTTTTTTCTTCCCGGAAGTTTCTCCATCTCTCGCGATATCTTGTGACGCGTGGACGGGATCTCTCTTTTCCGTAGAGCTTCTGACAAGATGGTGGGTATTGCGTTCTTTCTGTGTTTGCAATCCGTTGTCATCTACCTCCTAGAATGTTTTCCTGTCTTTAACCCGGACTTATAAAGGGCGCATTGTTTGATATATTATGTTTTTGTTTCGTCTTGGGCGGTTTTAGCATATTTATTATATACATTTGAAGGTCTCTAGATTACTCTCCGGCCTTCTCTTTTAGTTTGTGTGTTACTGTTTTTAGCTTTCTTTTGATTTCTGCAACAAGACTTTTACTGACCGGTTTGCTTTTGAAGACATTCTGCTTATGTTACTGTTTGGAATATTGTGTGAGCGTACATGACAGCTATGTGACTGTGCAAACTGCAAACGTGCCTGGACTCTGTAGTAGTTTTCGTTAGTGTAACAGACGTTTTATATTTTTGTTTTTCTCTGTAAGGTTTATTCTTGGGTTGAAACATTTTATATATACAACACAAAAACAGTACTGCGTGCATATCATGACAAATCAATCTATAGTATTGGCTTCTGCTTTATTGTACTTTGATAAATAACCCACCGCTTCCCATGGTAATCCTTAGTTTCAAAAGGTTTATCGCCAACATTTAGGTGTAGTTTAGACTCTTTAGATCGGGTAAGGGAGAGACTTCTTACTGCAATGGCTATATTAATATTAGGGAGAGGGATAAATAAAGTTTTACAAGGACATTTAAAATATATCTGACTCAATTTGTTCGTTTATTAGGTGAGGGTTTCACCTGTAATTATTAGGTTACATCGGCAGCACTCCCAATTATGTAGATATAAACTTTTGTAAAGTGTGCCAAACTTTGTATTTGTTTTTATAAATAAAAGGGAGACTGACCATCTTCCATTGGTTAAAGCACCCCTCCCAAGCTCAGGTGTACTCATGATAGTGTAAGGAAGTTGTGTATATAAAGCCAGAGAAAAGCAGTAATGATTCAGCCCATAAAGGCAAAGGACTGTAGTGTTGGCTCCAGTGAAGTCTATATTGGGACACCTAGTAAGTTGGTGACTGGCTAAGCAGAATATGGCCATATTGTGTGACTAAGGTTCCAATTTTAATATATAATCAGATGCTTTTGCAGGTTTTTTTTGTAGCATTTTAAAATGTTTATTTGCAATGGATGTGCGACAATACCCTCTATTTTGTGGGTTCATGGATATTATGTATATTTTTATGTATATTCCATAACCGTCCATGCCTTAGAAATTGGTCATTTTATATGTTTCTCTGTCCTCCCAATATAATATATGCATCATTTATTTTAAAATATAATATTTTATTCAGGCGGACGTTGAGCAGAAGAAGAAAAGGACCTTCAGGAAATTCACCTACCGTGGGGTGGACTTGGACCAGTTGCTTGATATGTCATAGTAAGTGTTCATTTATTTTATATGTATATTTTGTGCTCCTAAAGTGATTGCAAAGTTTAAGGAATTGGTGCCCAGTATCTAAAAATACTCTTTAAAGACAGCGGCACTTTAATTCATTAGATTTTACAAGCACGTTTTTTAAATTAAAAAAAAACGTTCCTTTACGTTACTGTAAACAGACCGCCGATCCTCTGCATCTCAGACTGTATTTTGCAGGTCAATGACAAATCCGGCTTCCTCCAATTGTTGCGTGCCCCCTTTGGAGTCCAGTTCGTGGAGCATGCACTGATTGGAGGAAGCTGCGTTTGTCATCAATATGCAAAATACAGAAGGAGATGTGGACGGAGGATCTGTGGTTTGTTTACTGTAACAAAAAGGTAAGGGTTTTTTTTTTTTTTTTTTGCATATTTGTAAAGTTTGAGGAATTAGTGTCACTCTTTAAGAGTGTTTAGATACTGGGCTTTAATTCCTTAAACTTTACAATCACTTTAGTTTTATAACATGATTGTCCTAAAAATGCCACCTTTCTGTCACTTCTGAAAACGATACATGCTTGTGTGCAAAGAGGGTTAAACATAGGTGTTGAATGGACATAAATGCTAGGCATTTAATGTCCTTTTAAAAGTAAAGATTAGACTGAGAAAAATATGCAGTTATAGTTTACATTCTGAAGAAATAAAAGTGCATTTTAGTTTCCCTAAAATAATGGGCACTGCCATAATGTAACCTAGTTTTCCACAGGTTTAAAAGCCTGCAACCTTACATCCTCTGGCGAAGCAAGATAGAGGTAGTAATAAACTACCAGAATGATCAAAACTGACTAGCATATAGCAGTGTTAGACTTGTTAGTTGGATTCCTATAAAAGGCGACCAAATAAATAGCAGTTTATGTAAAACTGGATAGAATTGCTGCTATTTTTTTAGTTTCAGTCTAATCTGTTCCCTATCTTAGTGAGCAGATCATGCAGCTGTACTGTGCCCGTCAGCGTCGCCGTCTAAACAGAGGACTCCGCCGCAAGCAAAACTCTCTTCTTAAACGTCTGCGAAAGGCGAAAAAGGAAGCTCCTCCCATGGAGAAACCAGATGTTATCAAGACTCATTTAAGAGATATGATCATCCTTCCAGAGATGGTGGGCAGCATGGTAGGCGTTTACAATGGTAAAGCCTTCAACCAGGTGGAAATAAAGGTAAGTGGTCATATAAAAATTTCTGATAAAATGTACCATCCTATGTTTACAAAGCTCCACTGTAAACCCTTGCTGAAAAAATAAAATCATGCGATTGTCGATGCTATCACATAATTTAAAGTCCGGGATCTGATCATGGGGTACTGCCTATGCTGCGAGGCATGCTCCCCTCAGCCTGACTGGCTTTCCATGCTGTCCTAATGGTGTTAATCTCCTGTGCTGTTAGGGTAACATGTAATGTCCTGATGGCGTGAAGGAGTTAATGGAATTATTTGTGCCGCGTTAAATTATAATTGTACCTAAATCCTGTCTTGCAAATTTGTATAGCTGTAAAATCGCATTTACATTTTTTTTTTTTTAATTAAAGGGACATTATACACAAATGTTTTGTAGATCCATTTATATAGCCTATACTGGTGTTTTTTTTTTTTTTTTGTTTTTTTTTTTTAAATATAAATGTATAGTTTTGCTTACTTTTAAATAACATTGCTCTGATTTTTTTCAGACTCCTAACCAAGCCCCAAAGTTTTACAATACTGATGTATACCTACTCCAGCTTGCATAATTATCTGTTCATATTCTTCTTTATAGTAGTGTATTACATGCAGTTATATGAAAATTGGTGTATACTGTCCCTTTAAAGAACAATGTTAAAGGGGCAGTCTAGTCCAAAATAACTTTCATGATTCAGATAGGGCATGTAACTTTAAACAATTTTCCAATTTATTTTTATCACCAATTTTGCTTTGTTCTCTTGGTATTCTTAGTTGAAAGCTTTACCTAGGAGATTCATATGCTAATTTCTTAGACCTTGAAGGCCACTTTTTCAGAATGCATCTTAAGTTTTTCACCACTAGAGGGTGTTAGTTCATGTGTTTCATATAGATAACTTCACGTGCATGAGCACAGTGTTATCTGGGAGCAGGCACTGATTAGCTAAACTACAAGTCTGTCAAAATAACTGAAATAAAGGGGCAGTTTGCAGAGGCTTAGATACAAGGTAATCAGAGGTTAAAAGTATATTGATATAACTGTTGGTTATGCGAAACTGGGGAATGGGTAATAAAGGGATTTTCTATCTTTTAAAACAATAAAAATTCTGGTGTAGACTGTCCCTTTAACTGTTTTATGCAACAACAATATATATACACACACACACACTGAAGTAGCAAACATCTTGCTGATAAGACTGCTCTGTCTGAATTCCTCCAGAAGTGAGGCATGCAGTACTAGTGCAGCTTTGCCAGTATCTGCAAAACTGCGCTAGTGAACCCCCTTAACAGCTGTGCAACGTACTTTTGTAGGATCGCTGGTGTGGCTACTGATTGACACCTTCCCTCCATGATTTTTTTTTTAAAATGCCCATTTGGCTTGGAATAGGGGATTTTATATATTTTTTTGGCAACAAACTGAGGGTGGGTTACTCCCCAATATATATATATATCTATCTATCTCTTAAAGGGACAGGAAACCCCAAAATTCTTTTTTGATTTGGATTGAACATTTGCTTCACTATCTTATACTTTGCTGATGGAATAGTATTTCACTACTGGCAGCTAAATGAACACATAGTTAGCCAATCACAAGAGACAAATGTGTGTAGGCATCACTCAGCAGCTAGCTCCCACTAGTGTAGGATATGTGTATTTTTCAACAATGAATACCAAGAGAAAAAGCACATTTGAAAACAGAAATTAATTTTAAGTGATGACGAATCTGCAATCCACTAATGGCCGTTATGTCTGTGCAAAGGCGCTGAACGCCTGGGGGGGGCGGACAACGATTAGTGGATTGCAGATTCGTCATTTTAACAAGACTATGGTGGTTGGAGGAACGATGCTTATCGTTTTAGTATTAAAGGCTAAAAATATCAAGATTTGGATATATTACCAATTTAATGAATGAAAGTATCACTATTTTTAAAAAAAAAAAAAAATTCTATCCTATGACTTGAGCGAGTACACTTAAAGGGACACTGAACCCAATTTAATTTGTTCATGATTCAGATAGCGCATACAATTTTAAGCAACTTTCTAATTTACTCCTATTTTCTTTTCTCTTACCATCTTTATTTGAAAATCACAAATGTAAATCTTAGCAGCCAGCCCATTTTAGGTTCAGTACCATGGATAGCGCTTGCTTATTGGAGGCTGACATTTACCCACCAATAAGCAAGCATAACCCAGGTTCTCAACCAGAAATGGGCCGGCTCCTATGCATCATATTCCTGCTTTTTAAATAAAGATAGCAAGAGAACGATAAAAATTTATAGGAGTAAATTAGAAAGTTGTTTAAAATTGCATACTGTATCGGAATCAAATTAAAAATATGGGTTCGGTGTCCCTTTAAGTTTACATTCACTTAAAGTGTCTTAAAATCACAATCTGTCTGAATAATGCAAGTTTAATTTTGGCTTCCCTATCCCTTTTTTTTAATTGTATGAATAATCTGCTCTATATACTGAAGATCTTGTGTTGAAATATTCATACTTGGGAGTAAGCAAACTGCAATTAAAGACAGGGCTGTGTACCTTTCACCCTTCTTGTAAATGTACAGTTTTTTTTATTTTAAAATAAAATGTAAGTGTTTTTGAAAATTTATTAACGGACTTCTTTCTTGCAGCCTGAAATGATTGGCCATTACTTGGGTGAGTTTTCCATCACTTACAAGCCTGTGAAACACGGTCGACCTGGTATTGGTGCCACTCACTCTTCTCGGTTCATTCCTCTGAAGTAATATGCTTGTGATGTAAATAAAGGAATATTTCCAGTATTTGTCCTGGGTGTTGTGTTTTTTTTTGTGTTTTTGTTTTTTTTATATTCAGTGAACTGGACTCTCATTTACAATATTAAAGGGACTTTAAAGTTTATAATCATGCTATATCCAATTTATTTAAGTTAAACATCTTTCCATTTTCTTTTGTTACCGATTTTTGCTTTGTGCCCTGGGTTCTATTTGTTAGAGTAGGTGAGCTCAGGACTGTGCACACCTCTTTAGCCAACTAGCAGCAGTTTTTGCAACATTGTTTTATAGCTGTTATACTTTGTTGCAAATATTTCTGCCATAGTTTGCATGTGCATGCTCCTAATTGCCTACCTAGGTTTACTGTTCAAAAAAGGATACCAGTAGAATTTATTATATTTATACACAGTGTTACAGGATCCCTAACTTCTAATATTACATGCTCTAATGAAAACTTGTAGATTTTAGCATGCTCTAATATAAATTCAGTTTTACAATTCAATGTTAAAACACTTTAATATAGGACCACTAAATGCAATAGAAGTAATGAAGACATTGCACTAACACCTACTCTGAACTTCAAATAAGCAGTAGATATATTTTCTCCCATTTACTGCCCCCCTGTATCATGTGATATCAGCCAATCAGGCTAGTATATGTATACTTTGCATTCTGCACATGCTCAGTAGGATCTTGTTCCCCAGAAAGTTTTGTATATAAAGACTGCAATCTTTGAAATTGGAAGTAAATTGAAAAGTGTCTTAAAACTGCATGCTCTATCTGAACCATACGTTTTTGACTTGAGTGTCCCTTTTAAAAGGGACTGTAAACATCTTGTAATTATGTCTGTGTTGCTATAGAATAACTTATTGGCAGCTGTAAACCTTTTTAAAACCAGTTTTCTAGAAATTGCTCAAATTTCAAAGCTAAATTATATTGCAATTTTTCAAGGTTTTTATATTGCAATTTTTCAAGGTGTTTACTGTCCTATACTTGTAAGTTACCATTTTAGTCTGTTTTATTTGTGATTCTGTATGACTTTTAGGAAATTGCTAAATGTTTAGTTTAACCTTTGAGTTTCCGTGGCTAAAAATATTTATTATGGTTAATTGTTCAGGAACTTCCCAGTGTTTTGGTCAAGAAGTTTGGGTGGATGCACAAGTATAAAAACTTCCACTCAATCTTTAGTTCTTCCTCATTGTTTCCATCTATTGGTTATCTGCTTTTACTGCTGGCACCTTGAGTTGTGCATTGCAGATAAAGTAGATGTCATTTTGCCCTTGTCACACTTGCTGCCAACTCTGTTCATTCCTCTGCTGCCACAGGATATTATTAAATAACCTAAACATTCAGGGGTTTGATAGATTGCGGATTTCCGTCAACTGAGTTTGTATAGTACAGATTGCCCTTTATGGGCCATTAAAGACGGTTTATAAAACTAATAGTATGTCTAAGCATAGCATTGCAAAAATCTGATTTCAAAATGCTTTTAAAAGACTTTAACCCTATCCTGCTGGGAATTATTTGATGTAAACAAATAAGTAAAAATTTAAAACATGCAATCATGTGACGACGCTAGGCACACCCTGCAGCCTGTAATCCCATTTAGGAAGCTTCTATGGCTTTAGTATAGTCAAATTGCTATGACGTTCCATGCCGTCATAACGGCGCTAAAGCCCAGTGCAGTTAGGACGGCGTTAAAACGTCCTAACGGTGGGAAGGGGTTTAAAACTGCAGTTTTGCTATAAATGTTTAGGGATAGGCTACAGCAAATGGCAACCACTGTTCATACACTAGACTATAACGTACATTTTCTATTACAGTCTCAAGATGTTTACTGTCCTTTTTAAGAACTAATCCTGCCCTTGTGTTGAAAAGTGCTGAAAGAGGATTGTTCAGCACAGGAATGTCTATTTTACTTAAGTTTTTATATCTATAGCCTAAGTTGTTAAAGTAGCAAGGGAATCCATAGTTTTAAAGTCTTAAAGTAAATGCAAACTCTGCTTCATCACTCAAGTTCTGCGTGACATTGACCTTTAAATAACATGAGTTTCATTCATCATTTTACTTATCTATTCGCAGTTACCGTTATTTTCAATGTTTTTAGCTGTCCGCTGTCATTATAATCCTCCACCCGGCATTTGCTATTGCTCGTTGTCATTTTTAGCCACGATCAGCATAACCAATAACAGCACTAACCACAGGGGGACCCAACACCTTTATATGTCGTCACATGTCCGTATTGCGCTTGCGTTAGACTCCGCTTACAACATGCTTCTCAGAAGCTCGTTCACAATTGGCGCATGCGCATTTGCAAATTTCCCTGAGTTCATTTGTTATTGAAAGAATATACGGATTGTGCGATGGAGGATGAGATCCTTGCTGCGCTATCCAACGATAGTATTCAGTGAATGTACTGATTCACTGAAATGTTGATTGACAGCGGAATCGTTGTTTGACGCATGCGCAGTGTGTAACTGAGATGGGAGCGCGCATTGCCACTACGTAAACAGCGGGTGGGACTGCTGTATACGTAATATTGCAGAGAATAAGGAAGTGGAGAGTAGGAGGAGCAGGTATAGTGAAAATACGATATTTAGAAATGGAGATTTAAATTAAACATTTTATTAACAAATGAAAGTGGCGGTATGATACTTATTCTCTAGATATTTATACTTTCAAAACAGTGAAAATTGACAATCACTTTAAGGGACAAGAACCCCAAATATTTTTCATGATTTTTTTTTTTACTACTTTCCAATTTACTTAATTTTTTCTTTTGGTATCCTTTGTTGAAAAACATACTTGGGTAGGCTCAGTAGCTGGGAACTAGCTGTTGATTGGTGGTTGCACATATATACTTGTTTTCAGTTAGCTCCCAGTAGTTCATTGGTTCTCCAACAAAGGATACCAAGATAATGATGCAAAATTAATAGAAGTAAATTGGTTAAAATGGTATGCTCTGTCTGAATCATGAAAGAGGAAAAAAATTGTTTCAGGTCATTTTCCACACCAGGTAGATGTTTGGTTTCTACCAAACCAGTGAGTGGGAGGCAGCATTAAAGGGACACTGAACCCATTTTTTTTTTCTTTCGTGATTCAGATAGAGCATGCAATTTTAAGCAACTTTATTATTTACTCCTATTAATGTTTCTTTGTTCTTTTGCTATCTTTATATGAAAAAGCATCTAAGCTTTTTCTTGGTTCAGACTCTGGACAGCAGTTTTTGATTGGTGGATGAATTTATCCACCTATCAGCAAGGACAACCTAGGTTAGCAAAATGGGCCGGCATCTAAACTTACATTCTTGCATTTCAAATAGATACCAAGAGAATAACGAACATTTGATAATAGGAGTAAATCGGAAAGTTGCTCTATCTGAATCACAAAAGAGAAAATTTGGGTTCAGTGTCCCTTTAAGCATTTTCTGGCTGTGGAGGGACTGGTCAAGCCTACTGTTTCTGGATAAGTTTTGGAAGATGTGAAAATCCAGGGAGGTAAGATAGTGGAAGGGGAGGTTTTGATGGCTCTCACGTATAGCCAGAATAGTTGCTCAATCTTGCCCATCTAGATGAGGTATTGTTTGATTTTTTTAAAGCCTCATGATGAATTCATGGGAGGGGGAAGAAATGTTTGTAATATAAAACATTGTGAATGCCAGCTCTTGACCCGAACCACTTTCTGCCACTTTTCTCAGTAGTGGAGTTGTTCACACCAACCTCATTCTGTATGGAAATAAAAATCCTTTGGAGATCTGCTTAAATCTTGCATGAAAACTCACTTCTCCACGCTATTTAACCATTTCACTATCGTGAATTTCAGAAGAAAACTTAACCAAAATACCGTAGCATTTTTGCTATTACTCCATTTAAACAGAAATAAAGCTTTTTTTTTTTTAATAATTTGTTTACCTAGCACTACTGTATAAGACAACCCAAGGTATTTACAGTATCCACGGATCTCCGCATCTCTCCATCGGAAGTGGACCCACAGTAGAAAGGTCACCCAATTCCTCCACTTTGACCAGAGTGCCGTAGCAACAGTCGAACAGGTCACAGATGTCCAACATCAAAGAAAAAGAGCAGGCATTACAAATGGTGCAATAAAATCTTCCAATGTATTAACATCCATTAAAAAAAAAAAACTGCACAGACATGCAGGATGACATACAGGGCAGTACTGATGTGTTTCGTGCCCTCTAGTGGCGCTTGCTCGTAGAGAGGTGACTGATACAATAATAGTGTCCTATTCCCTCGGTTGACCTTTGATTACCGCAAAAAATAAACCTAATGTGAAAACTGAGATGTGCCATATGACGCCATGACGTGTTTTATGCAGAACAGATATTTGTTTTCGTCTTTCTCATTTGTATATGTTGCATATCATTTAAAGAAAGGAGTGTATACATTTTTTTCTTCAAATTCTTTTGAATCTATTACCTACCCCCATGTGGTGGCACTACTGCTAAATATATAGCTTGAATGGCTATGTCTGCCACATTTGTAAAATGAAAGCTATTGAAATGATTGGCTACTGCTTATTCTTTGATGTAATTTTTTACATCCCTAACGTGTTAACCAAATCTTATTGCTCTTGTGGGTTTTTTTCTTTCTTTCTACATACTGGCCATTACATAGATTACAAGTTAAATATGTAGTACCACAATTAGCATAAAAAATAATTCCAACTTGTTGATTAATGGCACTGGAAATACATTTGTCACCTTGTAGTACATTAATACACATGTGACAATTCCTCTTACATCTAAAATTTCCATTTTTACATAACCAATGTGGTCTTGTTCCGTTACTACTTTTTTTATGTGCCAAAGTTCTTTGGTTTTTTTCTAAACAAACTTACAATTGCTTATCAACGGTTTCAAAACCTTGTCTCCAGATAAAATATGCATGTTTCTTTAAGATTTTTACTATTTCATCATATCGTTGTGTATACTATGTAGTATAAACTATATCATCTTTAAAGCGATCATCTTCCTTATCTACTCTTTTTGTTGTTACTTTGACACAAGCTTTCACTTCATTATGATACCTTACTAAATGAACTTGGTCATACCCTCTGCATAGCAACCTATCTCTTGATTTTTTGGTTTGCTGTTCATAAATTTCCTCTAGTATTCCCTGAAGTGGGTTTTCTATATGTTTTTGTGACAATCATATTATCTACTGTCTTACTATTTGTAGTGCCTGCTCTTTTTCTTTAACCCAAGGTATTGATCTAGGCCCATTTTGGTATATTTCATGCCACAATTTCACCGCCAAATGTGATTCTATTAAAAAAAAGTTAACTTTTTAACAAACGTTGGGTTTCTTACTGAAATTATTTACATACAGCTTGTGCAATCATGGCACGCATTTTTTTGAAAGCTTCTCTGGCATCCCTTTGTTCAGAAATAGCAGACATAATATATGGCTTTGGCGTTGCTTTTTGGTAATTAGAAGGCTGCTAGTTGCAGTTGCGCATCACATTAAATTTAGCTTTAGTGTAGAGCACTGGTTTTCAAACCTGTCCTCGGGCCTCCCCAGCAGGCCAGGTTTTCAGGTTTATCTTGGGTGAGAGCAGGTAAAATAACCATGTTTACTAATCAGCTGATTATTTCACCCATGCTCCAGGTTAGATATCCTCAAAATGTGGCCTCTTAGGGTCGGCCTAAGGATAGGTTTGAAAACCAGTGGAGTAAAGATTACCCTCCCACCCCTGATCCCTCCCAAACAGCTCTTTTCCCTCCCTCGTCACCCACATCTTATGTAATGGCAAACAGTTTGCCAGTATGGAGATTTAAGACCTTAGTTTTTTTTTAATTATTAAATATTTTTATATTTACTGCAATGTATGCCTCCTTACTAACTATTGTCTGCCATCTTTGGTACTGGCAGCGGTCTGTTTATTTTTTCTTCATTTTTTCTTCATTTTTTCTTCATTTTCTGTATTGTTGTGGTCCCTACACCTGCCGGGACCAGCAACAATGGTTACAGACGGTGACACACACAATGTCACTGCGTGTAACGATCAGGCATCTACCCTCATATAGAACTGGAGCACCACCGAGACTGCTGGAGCTTCCTGAAGCTCAGACGTATATATACGTTGTGCGGTACGATAGCCAAAGTACTGCATAACGTGTATATATACGTCTATTTGTGTGAAGGGGTTAAAGAGACAGTATACCCTAATTTAGTTTCCTTTTTATTTGTTTCCTGTTGGAGTGCATTAAATGGTTTACAAATAGCTCATTTAACTTTATTTTTTAATTTGAAATAGCTGATTTTGCCTTTGTTATCCCTAACTATACTGAACGTTTCTATACTTATTAGCTAACGAAACGTGTATTCTCATTTAATTGTGTAACTCTGCAAATGTCTGTATAAGTGTAGACAGAAATAGGCAATGAAATGTTAGTTTTCAATTGTTCCCTCTACCTCCTAATGGAAACGTAATTTCTTCTAAAAATTGGGCTTTGGTTTATAGACAGATAATCTAAAGAAGCATGGATGTGTACAGAAAGTGATAAAATGATATCCGATTTCACCGCTCAACCCATTTTGAAGGCTGTGGTTATAAAGAACAAAACCAGGAATTTCAAATACAACAATCTTGAGTAACAATTTATCTATTAATTGGAAACATATTAAGGTAAAAACTATTTTATATTACAATGTCCCTTTTTTAAAAGAGCATTTTAGTGATACAATAACATTTGAGCTACTTTACAAGAATTAAGCACATATTAAACAGAAGTGATGGTAAATCCTAGCGCTTGTGAAACGCTAGGATTTACCATTGGAACATGTATAGAAGTATAGAATACTTCATTCTAAAAGCTCCTTTATTTGTTCCAAGCATTCATTACACTAAGCTGCTAAGGCAGCCCACTGCTGAACACCATGTGGCTGAGAGGTGACGTTTTCACCTCTTAGCCAATAGCCCGGGGGGGAAATCTGGCAACATAAGAATAGCCATTCCTTTTTAAAACTATTAAAAAATACACAATTTGACATCTAAAACTTTACTTACCTTTTAAGTGCAGCTCTCCTCTTCAGTGCAGCAGTTTAATTTTAACAGCCATGTCACAAGCTCGCTGTCTAATCACAGCTCCTGATTGTGTCATTCAGCTAATTGTAGTGCACTTTAGCGCTAGGTAAAGCTATCGGCTGCTTTACCTAGAGTGGGAGCCCTCTTCATTTAGTCGAATGACAGTGAGCCCATGAAGTAGTTAAAAAAAAAAAAAAACGTGTCGAGCCGAAGACTGCTGCACTTACAAGGTAAGAAAAGTTTAGCTGCCAAATTCTGTTTTAAATTTTTTTTTTTTTAAAGAATGGCTATACTTATGTTACATAATTCTGCACCATCTTAGATAATGTTTACTGTCCATTTAATGGTGATGCACTGCCTGTGCACATTAGGAAAGTACATACTGCTTTTTAGAGTAAGCACAGTTGGGATTAGGGTTGCCACCTCGGCCATGTTTTCCTGGACACTTATGAGTTACACATGCTGCAGGGTGTGCAAGGAGGAACATGAATAGTGCTGTCCAGGGTTACTATTTTTGTGCTGTCCAGCAGCACAATGCAGGTTTCTCCCTGAACACCCTGCAACATGTGTAACTCATAAGTGTCCAGGAATACATGGCCGAGGTGGCAACCCTAGTTGGGATTGGCTGGTGAGCACAGGGCTTCACAAGACTATTTAGTATAGGCAGATAGGATGCTGCATGCTGTTGTACAAACCGCACTTGCCACCTGCTCTGAATTTGCATTGCAGTCTGTAGCCAGGACAAGGACAGAAGTAAAACAGGGAGAAGAGGAATTGTAATGCACCACAATTGTGTAGTCTACACCACTATACTGCAAACAGCAGCAGAAGCCCACAGAACTGCATCACTTGTGCTTGTTAACATTCAACTCCTGAATCATTATTCATCAAGCCACTGGAGTTATCAGGACTCTCCTGACTTGCTGCCAGTATGATAGAATATTGAGGCCACCTACCAGTAGGTGTAGTTTTTAGTGATATAATAATTCAATGGGACATGTTAGGCAAAACTGAAATGCACATGAATACATTTCAGTAGATGTATTTTTTGCAATACACATGTATTAGAAAAAATGCTTCCTCATGAAGCTACCTCTATTTCAGTGGTAGCTTTTTACTCTGCACATGTGCATGCAGAGTATATGTACGTGCACGTGCACACTGAATATTGTGATTTTTTTTAATTGTGTGTGTGTGCGTGACTTTATAGATGAATAGGTGCAATTTACATTTCTTCTGTTATGTGTGATCAGTCCACGGGTCATCATTACTTCTGGGATATAACTCCTCCCCAACAGGAAATGCAAGAGGATTCACCCAGCAGAGCTGCATATAGCTCCTCCCCTCTACGTCACTCCCAGTCATTCTCTTGCACCCAACGACTAGATAGGATGTGTGAGAGGACTATGGTGATTATACTTAGTTTTTATAACTTCAATCAAAAGTTTGTTATTTTACAATAGCACCGGAGCGTGTTATTACCTCTCTGGCAGAGTTTGAAGAAGAATCTACCAGAGTTTTTTACTATGATTTTAACCGGAGTAGTTAAGATCATATTGCTGTTTCTCGGCCATCTGAGGGAGGTAAAAGCTTCAGATCAGGGGACAGCGGGCAGATGAATCTGCATTGAGGTATGTAGCAGTTTTTATTTTCTGAATGGAATTGATGAGAAAATCCTGCCATACCGTTATAATAACATGTATGTATACTCTACACTTCAGTATTCTGGGGATGGTATTTCACTGGAATTACTCTGTTAAAAGTACATTAAACCTTTTAATAGGTATTTATTATGTTAAACGTTTTTGCTGGAATGTAGAATCGTTTGCATTTTCTGAGGTACTGAGTGAATAAATGTTTGGGCATTATTTTTCCACTTGGCAGTTGCTTGTTTTAATTGTGACAGTTTCGTTTCTCTCTCACTGCTGTAGTGTGAGAGGGAGGGGCCGTTTTTGGCGCTCTTTGCTACGCATCAAAAATTTCCAGTCAGTTACTCTTGTATTTCCTGCATGATCCGGTTCATCTCTAACAGAACTCAGGGGTCTTCAAACTTCTTTGAAGGGAGGTAGATTCTCTCAGCAGAGCTGTGAGACTTATATATTGACTGTGATTAAAAACGTTGCTCTGTAATTTTTATGTTTCAAATTTAATTATTGTTACTTTACTAATGGGAACAAACCTTTGCTAAAAGTTGTGTTGTTTTCAAGGATTGATGCTTTAACTGTTTTTCAGTTCATTATTTCAACTGTCATTTAATCGTTTAGTGCTTCTTTGAGGCACAGTACGTTTTTGTTAAATAAGATTGTAACCAAGTTGCAAGTTTATTGCTAGTGTGTTAAACATGTCTGATTCAGAGGAAGATACCTGTGTCATTTGTTCCAATGCCAAGGTGGAGCCCAATAGAAATTTATGTACTAACTGTATTGATGCTACTTTAAATAAAAGCCAATCTGTACAAATTGAACAAATTTCACCAAATAGCGAGGGGAGAGTTATGCCGACTAACTCGCCTCACGTGTCAGTACCTGCATCTCCCGCCCGGGAGGTGCGTGATATTGTGGCGCCTAGTACATCTGGGCGGCCATTACAGATAACATTACAAGATATGGCTACTGTTATGACTGAAGTTTTGGCTAAATTACCAGAACTAAGAGGCAAGCGTGATCACTCTGGGGTGAGAACAGAGTGCGCTGATAATACTAGGGCCATGTCTGATACTGCGTCACAGCTTGCAGAGCATGAGGACGGAGAGCTTCATTCTGTGGGTGACGGTTCTGTTCCAAACAGATTGGATTCAGATATTTCAAATTTTAAATTTAAATTGGAGAACCTCCGTGTATTACTAGGGGAGGTTTTAGCGGCTCTTAATGATTGTAACACTGTTGCAATACCAGAGAAATTGTGTAGGTTGGATAAATACTTTGCGGTACCGGCGAGTACTGACGTTTTTCCTATACCTAAGAGACTAACTGAAATTGTTACTAAGGAGTGGGATAGACCCGGTGTGCCGTTCTCACCCCCTCCAATATTTAGAAAGATGTTTCCAATAGATGCCACCACACGGGACTTATGGCAAACGGTCCCTAAGGTGGAGGGAGCAGTTTCTACTTTAGCTAAGCGTACCACTATCCCGGTGGAGGATAGCTGTGCTTTTTCAGATCCAATGGATAAAAAGTTAGAGGGTTACCTTAAGAAAATGTTTGTTCAACAAGGTTTTATATTGCAACCCCTTGCGTGCATCGCGCCGATTACGGCTGCGGCAGCATTTTGGATTGAGTCTCTGGAAGAGAACCTTAGTTCAGCTACGCTGGACGACATTACGGACAGGCTTAGAGTCCTTAAACTAGCTAATTCATTCATTTCGGAGGCCGTAGTACATTTAACCAAGCTTAAGGCTAAGAATTCAGGATTCGCCATTCAGGCACGTAGGGCGCTGTGGCTAAAATCCTGGTCAGCTGATGTAACTTCTAAGTCCAAATTACTTAATATACCTTTCAAGGGACAAACTTTATTTGGGCCCGGTTTGAAAGAAATTATCGCTGACATTACAGGAGGTAAGGGCCACGCCCTGCCTCAAGACAAAGCCAAAGCTAAGGCTAGACAGTCTAATTTTCGTCCCTTTCGGAATTTCAAAGCAGGAGCAGCACCAACTTCCACTGCACCAAAACAGGAAGGAGCTGTTGCTCGTTACAGACAAGGCTGGAAACCTAACCAGTCCTGGAACAAGGGCAAGCAGGCCAGGAAACCTGCTGCTGCCCCAAAGACAGCATGAATCGAGGGCCCCCGATCCGGGACCGGATCTAGTGGGGGGCAGACTCTCTCTCTTCGCCCAGGCTTGGGCAAGAGATGTTCAGGATCCCTGGGCGCTAGAGATCATATCTCAGGGATACCTTCTAGACTTCAAATTCTCTCCCCCAAGAGGGAGATTTCATCTGTCAAGGTTGTCAACAAACCAGATAAAGAAAGAAGCGTTTCTACGCTGTGTACAAGATCTGTTATTAATGGGAGTGATCCATCCGGTTCCGCGGTCGGAACAAGGACAAGGGTTTTACTCAAACCTGTTTGTGGTTCCCAAAAAAGAGGGAACTTTCAGGCCAATCTTGGATTTAAAGATCCTAAACAAATTCCTAAGAGTTCCATCGTTCAAAATGGAAACTATTCGGACAATCTTACCCATGATCCAAAAGGGTCAGTACATGACCACAGTGGATTTAAAGGATGCTTACCTTCACATACCGATTCACAAAGATCATTACCGGTATCTAAGGTTTGCCTTCTTAGACAGGCATTACCAGTTTGTAGCTCTTCCATTCGGATTGGCTACGGCTCCAAGAATCTTCACAAAGGTTCTGGGTGCCCTTCTGGCGGTACTAAGACCGCAAGGAATTTCGGTAGCTCCGTACCTAGACGACATTCTGATACAAGCTTCAAGCTTTCAAACTGCCAAGTCTCATACAGAGTTAGTTCTGGCATTTCTAAGGTCGCATGGATGGAAAGTGAACGAAAAGAAGAGTTCTCTCTTTCCTCTCACAAGAGTTCCATTCTTGGGGACTCTTATAGATTCTGTAGAAATGAAGATTTATCTGACAGAAGACAGATTAACAAAGCTTCTAAATGCATGCCGTGTCCTTCATTCCATTCAACTCCCGTCAGTAGCTCAATGCATGGAGGTGATCGGCTTAATGGTAGCAGCAATGGACATAGTTCCCTTTGCACGTCTACACCTCAGACCGCTGCAATTGTGCATGCTGAGTCAGTGGAATGGGGATTACTCAGACTTGTCCCCTACTCTGAATCTGGATCAAGAGACCAGAAACTCTCTTCTATGGTGGCTTTCTCGGCCACATCTGTCCAGGGGAATGCCATTCAGCAGGCCGGACTGGACAATTGTAACAACAGACGCCAGCCTACTAGGTTGGGGCGCTGTCTGGAATTCTCTGAAGGCTCAGGGACAATGGAATCAGGAGGAAAGTCTCCTGCCAATAAACATTCTGGAATTGAGAGCAGTTCTCAATGCCCTTCTGGCTTGGCCCCAGTTAAAAACTCGGGGGTTCATCAGGTTTCAGTCGGACAACATCACGACTGTAGCTTACATCAACCATCAAGGAGGGACAAGAAGCTCCCTAGCAATGATGGAAGTATCAAAGATAATTCGCTGGGCAGAGTCTCACTCTTGCCACCTGTCAGCAATCCACATCCCGGGAGTGGAGAACTGGGAGGCGGATTTCTTGAGTCGCCAGACTTTTCATCCGGGGGAGTGGGAACTTCATCCGGAGGTCTTTGCCCAAATACTTCGAAGTTGGGGCAAACCAGAGATAGATCTCATGGCGTCTCGCCAGAACGCCAAACTTCCTCGCTACGGGTCCAGATCCAGGGATCCGGGAGCGGTTCTGATAGATGCTTTGACAGCACCTTGGAACTTCGGGATGGCTTATGTGTTTCCACCCTTCCCGCTGCTTCCTCGATTGATTGCCAAAATCAAACAGGAGAGAGCATCAGTGATTCTAATAGCGCCTGCATGGCCACGCAGGACTTGGTATGCAGATCTAGTGGACATGTCATTCTGTCCGCCTTGGTCTCTACCTCTAAGACAGGACCTTCTGATACAGGGTCCATTCAAACATCAAAATCTAACTTCTCTGAAGCTGACTGCTTGGAAATTGAACGCTTGATTTTATCAAAACGTGGTTTTTCTGAGTCGGTTATTGATACCCTGATACAGGCTAGGAAGCCTGTTACCAGAAGGATTTACCATAAGATATGGCGTAAATACCTATACTGGTGCGAATCCAAAGGTTACTCCTGGAGTAAGGTTAGGATTCCTAGGATATTGTCCTTTCTACAAGAAGGTTTAGAAAAGGGTTTATCGGCTAGTTCATTAAAGGGACAGATCTCAGCTCTGTCCATCTTGTTACACAGGCGTCTGTCAGAAAATCCAGACGTCCAGGCCTTTTGTCAGGCTTTAGCTAGGATCAAGCCTGTGTTTAAAACTGTTGTTCCGCCATGGAGTTTAAACCTTGTTCTTAACGTTCTACAAGGAGTTCCGTTTGAACCCCTTCATTCCATTGATATAAAGTTGTTATCTTGGAAAGTGTTATTTTTAATGGCTATTTCTTCGGCTCGGAGAGTCTCTGAGTTATCAGCTTTACATTGTGATTCTCCTTATTTGATTTTTCATTCAGATAAGGTAGTTCTGCGTACAAAACCTGGGTTCTTACCTAAGGTAGTCACTAACAGGAACATCAATCAAGAGATCGTGGTGCCTTCCCTGTGCCCGAATCCTTCTTCAAAGAAGGAACGTCTTCTACACAATCTGGATGTAGTTCGTGCCCTCAAGTTCTACTTGCAGGCAACTAAGGATTTTCGACAAACGTCTTCCCTGTTTGTCGTGTACTCTGGTCAGAGGAGAGGTCATAAGGCTTCGGCTACCTCTCTCTCCTTCTGGCTTCGTAGCATAATTCGTTTAGCCTATGAGACTGCTGGACAGCAGCCTCCTGAAAGAATTACAGCTCATTCTACTAGAGCTGTGGCTTCCACTTGGGCCTTTAAGAATGAGGCCTCTGTTGAACAGATTTGCAAGGCTGCAACTTGGTCTTCGCTTCATACTTTTTCCAAATTTTACAAATTTGACACTTTTGCTTCTTCGGAGGCTATTTTTGGGAGAAAGGTTCTTCAGGCAGTGGTTCCTTCTGTATAATGAGCCTGCCTATCCCTCCCGTCATCCGTGTACTTTTGCTTTGGTATTGGTATCCCAGAAGTAATGATGACCCGTGGACTGATCACACATAACAGAAGAAAACATAATTTATGCTTACCTGATAAATTCCTTTCTTCTGTTGTGTGATCAGTCCACGGCCCGCCCTGTTTTTTAAGGCAGGTAAATATCTTTTAAATTATACTCCAGTCACCACTTCACCCTTGGTTTCTCCTTTCTCGTTGATTCTTGGTCGAATGACTGGGAGTGACGTAGAGGGGAGGAGCTATATGCAGCTCTGCTGGGTGAATCCTCTTGCATTTCCTGTTGGGGAGGAGTTATATCCCAGAAGTAATGATGACCCGTGGACTGATCACACAACAGAAGAAAGGAATTTATCAGGTAAGCATAAATTATGTTTTCTAGGACATTAACCCATTAAAGGAACTTAAAACCCAACTGAATTTTTGTTATTGAGATAGAGCATAGCATCTTTCCAATTCACTCCTATTATCAAATTTGCTTAATTCTCTTGGTATTCTTTGTTTAAGGATCAGCAATGTACTACTGGCATGTAGCTGAGCAGAATGGGTGAGTCAATAACAAGAGGCATATATATGTGCAGCCACCAATCAGCAGCTAGCTCCTTGTAGTGCATTGCTGCTCCTAAGACTACCTAGGTATGCTTATCAACAAAGGATATTAAGAGAAGGAAGCAATTTATAATAGAAGTAAATTGGAAAGTCAAAATTAAAATGACGTGCTCTATCTTAATCATGAAAGAAACATTTTGGGTTTCATGTCCCTTTAATTAATTTGTATATAATATATAGTAAACTTCCAGTGATGCTACTGAAATATAGAACAATCCCAAAATAAACTGTACAAAAAAATCAAGGATTTAATTCTTTTGAAATTTATACCAATGATGGATTATTCTATTTTTTTACAGCATGTACACTAATAGTTTAGGATGAGTAAGATATTTGCTAAATAGTAGCTTTGTGCAAGAACTAGAGATTCTGTGAACTTTATAATATATGAGGAACAGTCCAGTAGTGGACCTACTCAACAGAGGACCCTGGCGCAAACATATTTTTGGATCCCATTAAAGGTAACTCAGTAGTAAACAATAGTAATAATATACATGCTGCTTTGTATAATGATTTTGAGGACAGATAGACCTGCAACCTGCACTAATAAATGGCACCCCTGCATTAGGATTGTACACATTTGGCACACCGCACGCCTATGCATAGACTGGCTACTAAGGGCCCCCCAAGTATTCTGGACCCTGGTACAGTTTGACGTTTAGACAGGAAACTTTGAATCGCTATGATATAAAATTGAGTGACAATAATATAAAGCCAAAAAATTAATTGTTATACAAATAGTAGAATGAATTGTCATCTAATGACACGGCACCTATAGCATCTTATACTGATATACTACTATTCTTCTCTTAGAATGTAAAAATGGCAGTAAAGCAGCGCACAAAAATCAGGGCAACCTCAAGATACTATGCTGCCTGGGTCTTAGAATGAAAAGAAGCCACCAACTCTAATCTCTATCCACTACAGTGTACACCCAACCATTGTCAGCGCTCAGAATGCTCATACACAGGTGATGTATCAGATTTTTCTCAAAAAGAAAAAGAAAACTAGAGTTTTTAGGGTGTTCTCTCCTTATGTGCTAGTACCCCTGTCAAATGCCACCTGGGCCAAGTAAAAAGCCAACACCTGCCAAATATATAAACACAGATTAACAGAATAAAACAGGTAACAAGATGAGTAATAATTTAAATGATAAAATATTTGCTTAACACTTATAAAAGTGCAAAGGACACAGGAATATGACTTTTCTGCTGTGTGGGGAGCAAATATTCCTTGACTGATAGTCAATGTGCCCGTATACATATCCCCAAATGCCAAAAAACAGATACAGACAACAGAGACTAACCCTCAGGAAAAATAAGGTGAATCTTACACATTTTTAATACTGTGTCTATGGTTTTTAATCAATATTCATTAGTGAATTTTACTACAGTGAACTAATGACATTTTTTTGTATTTGTGTGAACAGAAGAATCCATAACTTTCTGATAATCTGACAAACATAGAGGCATTACTAATAATATAATGTCCGTGTTAGCTACATCCTGTCCATGTGCTCCTCCAGCTGAAGCTCTAGAGATGATAAGGTTATGATTAGTTTGCAATATGAAAATATTGATTTTCTACATTTGTACTAGTCTTCTGTTTTCAGTTCATGAGACCAGAGTTGTAGACTCGAGTCCCAAATTTGATGACCTGTGACTCGATATAATCAAAAAAATTGTGACTTGACTTTGACAGCAATGACTCACAACTTGACTTGGCCGTGAGCCCTATGACTTGGAAAGACTTTATGTCTTCTAAAACCAAAGATCAGAGTTGTGATCACCCTGGGCTGGTCCCTGGAGCTTAACAGACAAAACAATATATATAAAATACCTAACTCACTGCTCTTTTTAATAACACCTACCATATTTTTTATATTATATATATATATATATATATATATATATATACACACACACACACACACACATACATACATACATACATACATACACTCTACCACTGAAAGTCTAAAGTATGAATGGACAGTATTTTTAAATGACTTTATGGGTTTGTCTGCATCCATGTTTCCTCTCTCAATTGTAAAGTGTGGTGATTTTGGTGAAGCAGTTATTTCTTCTTCATCTATGTTTTTTTTTCTCTCATTCTCTCTCTCGACACGGTGAGTCCACGGATCATCATCAATTACTGTTGGGAATATCACTCCTGGCCAGCAGGAGGAGGCTCCATGGTAATTCATAAATCTGACTGTAATGGCCCTAACTCTGATTCACTAGGTCACAAATCTCCACACCCTCTCAATCCCCCCGACACACCAGATTACTTACCTCCCCCCCCTTATAGCATGTCTCTAGCACTCAAAATAGTATCTTGGAATGTGGGAGGCATCACCTCCCCAGCCAAAAGAAGCATCATCCTAAAGCACCTTAAGCGCCTACACACAGATATAGCCTTACTGCAAGAGACACATCTGACAGGTACGGAACATGAGAAGTTAAAGATCAGATGGGTGGGTCGGGTCCTCTACACACCAACAGAGGGGCGCAAGCGAGGAGTGGCTATACTTGTTAGGAAAGGCTTACCGGTGCAGATCACAACTCTTAACATTGACCCACAAGGCAGATTCATAATGGCAACCTTTCAAACAGCAGGAAAATCTTAAATCTTATGTAGTGTTTATGGCCCCAACCACCCACTTCCACAATTCTGGCACTCCCTACAAGCAGCCTTGCTTCCACACGCAGACAAACCTCTCTTGGTGGGTGGAGACTTCAATCTGATCCAAGCTATGCCCCTAGATCGCAGAATTGACACTCATAATGCAGACCAAGCCAAAGGACAGTCCAGGAGATATAAAACAGAAACCAGTACCATTGCTGCCTTTAAAACCACTTTGAGTCGTGTGGACTTCTGGAGGCTACGCCACCCTGACCCAACCCAGAGAGACTTCACATGTGTCTCGAAGGCACATGGATCCTTATCCCAGATAGATTACTTCCTGTGTTCCTCACAACTAAATAACCAGATCAGGCGCACTCAAATCACTGACATAGTGATCTCAGATCATGACCCCATTTGGTTAGAATTACAACCCACCACACATAACCCCTCCCAGAGGACCTGGCGGTTCCCCACATACTTATACAATAATCTAGAGTTCCAAAAACAACTGAAAGCAGGCTGGCTAGAATACGCTAGATTTAACGCCCAACATCAAAACACCCCAGGGCTATTTTGGAATGCCTTAAAGGCGTAATGTGGGGTCACATAACCAGTTTTACAGCTTACTACAACTCTAAACGCAAACGATTAGATGCAAACACAAACTCTGCAGTCACGACAGCCTACAATGATTATTTAGCTCACCCTTCCATTCATAACAGACTAAAATATTATGAATTGAAGAAGATTACAGATGATGTCCTACAGCAACAAGACTTAACATTTCAACACCACAGGCAGGGACGTTTCTACAGATTTGGGAACAGAACAGGAAAACTTCTGGCCAACACAGTAAAGCTAACCACCCCAAAATCATTAATCACCTCTATAACAGCTAACGGGTTTTCCCAAACTGACAACAAGGCAATAATAGAGGAATTTATCCACTTTTATACAGATCTTTACTCCAGTCATGTTGCTTCTCCCAGAGATAAGGATAACTTCTGGTCCCAAGTACAAACACCCACTATTACCTCTGAGCAGCTAGACCTCCTAAACGCACCCATAACAGCCCTAGAAGTACAAAAGGCTATAAGCAATGCCAAACCAGGCAAGACCCCAGGGCCTGACAAAATCCCAATAGAATACTACAAAATACTTCAGAAGGAACTTAGTCCACTCTTAGCCCAATCATACACAGCCTACTTAAAAAACACAGCCCAACCGGCAACAGACTTCGCAGACGTGCATATGTGCCTGATCCCTAAGCCTGACAGGGACCCCAATCTGGCTACCTCCTATAGACCCATATCATTGTTGAACAATGATTACAAGCTTTTCACGGCCATCCTAGCTGATAGACTGGCTGGAGTAGTAGGAAGTATCATCCACAAAGACCAAACTGGTTTTATGAAACATCGCTCGTCTGTCACAAACATCCGCAAAACTTTAGCAGTGATTTCCCAATACTGGCAAGCTAGAAGTGAGGGACGCATTGACTCAATGCCGGATGCATGCCTTTTGGCCATTGACGCGGAGAAGGCGTTCGACAGAATGGAATGGGACCACCTGTTCACCTCTCTGGGCAAATTCGGTATCACTGGGGATTTCCATAAACTCATTCGGACATTATATCGAACTCCACGCACCGCGGTCATAGTTAATGGTGAAGTATCCCAATCCTTCCTACTAGGGAGAGGAACCCGTCAAGGTTGTCCACTCTCACCCCTCCTTTTCAACTTGGCCATAGAGCCGCTAGCCATACATATTAGAAACACCCTGGAGGGAGTGGAGATAGGCCCACACTCCCTACATTTAACTATATGCCGATGACTTACTCTTATACCTACAAAATCCGAACACTGAAATTCCAAAACTCATCACCTCACTTATCCAATTTGGAGAAATTTCTGGTTACAAAGTAAACCTAGACAAGTCGGAACTGATATATCTTAAAAAAAACTTTGAGTATTGCCCCATTCCAAATGACACTTAAAACACAGTGGGTCCCTTTAAATATCTAGGCATACAGCTCCACACAAACCCCAACTTAATCTACAAATTGAATATTCCCCCAATCCTCACACAAATACAAACTCTAACAGGTTGGTCAAAACTGCCACTCCCCCTGTCAGGTAGAATCAGTCTAATCAAAATGATAGTGATGCCAAAGCTGCTATATCCCCGACAGTTATTACCCCTCTTACTCACACAAAAGAATCTACAAACAGTAAACAGAGCCTTTTCTAAGTTAGTGTGGAACGGCAAAAAACAATGAATCAGCCGAATCAAATTGGCTATGCCCACAAATAGAGGAGGCCTTAAGTTCCCAATGGTGGAATGGTATAACTGGTCCACACTAGCTAAACTAGTCCTCGAGTGGCTGGTGGGTAAATCTGTCTTTAGTGATAAACAACTGGAGACACACATTACTCATCCATTCCATCAAGCCTTCCTACCATATGCTCCATTACACTCTCTCCACACTCAAATCAAAGACAATATCCTATACAGGGACCCCCTAAGAGCATGGGCGAAACTCTGCAGGTGGTGGGGACTACCTCACACAATTACCAAATACCTCCCACTACAGGGGAACCCTACCTTTATACCAGGCATGACTACCCAAATGTTCAAAGTGTAGGAAGAAAAAGGTCTAGTTTCAGTAGCACAATTTATAGAACCACTCTCCAAAAAACTACATCCACTGACAATACTTCAAGGAAAATACAACCTCCCTAGACATAGCACCTTTGCATATCTACAATGCGCCCATTATATACGCAAACTCTTAGCTGATGGACTCGACTGCACGACTCGTAATCATGTTGACGGCCTGTGCTCACTAGCTACACAAGGAGCACACTCAATTTCACACATTTAAGACCTAATCATGCAGAACAAAGCTGAGGAAATCACACAACAGATGAGTGACAGTTGGAATGGCCTTCCAAGCATAGATATAGACAAAGAGGTCTTGACTACCAGCTATGAACTGGTGAGACAGGCCACGTTAGCATCAGATCTTAGAGAATCACACCTCAAACTCATGCACCGCAGCTATATCACACCCAAGCTGCGGGCTAAATGGGTCCCCAACACGAGCAACAGTTGCCCTAAATGTTCCCTACCTGACCCGGACACCCTGCACCTTTTCTGGGATTGTCCCAGGATATTCCAATACTGGGCTAAGATACAATTCTGGATGTCAAAAATATGTGGGAGCCGCATCACTTTAACAAAACGTGACGCCCTCTTTCTAATAGGCCACACTCAGTCTTCCCCCCAGGACCACTTTCTAAACTCAATCATACTTCTAGCTAGGAAACTAATCCTCACAAATTGGATCTCCCACAAACCTCCACACCTGACCCAACTTACACAACTAGCCCATACCCAACTCTTAAAAGAGCAAGCAGATGTTAAGGGAGACATGGAAAAAAGAATTTAGCCATTCATGACCAAATGGGAACCATACTTGCTACAACTTTCCCCCAAGACTAGACAGCAGATCTTAACCCCCTTTCTAAACAGTAACTTTCTAATGACAGAACAATTAAAAGGCCACTGGTCTATGGACAGGAGAGATCACAGAAATAACTCTTGAAACTTCTAACATCCCACACACCCCCACTCCAACTTTATAATGTAACTGAGGCCATGACATGAAAACAGACATCAGAGCAACTGGCTGGTCTCGGAGGCTCTCCCCAGACACTAGACCCTCAGACATAAGCTTGGAGGGTAAGTTTAACGCCTTCCCACATCGAAGGTCAAATCATAAATAGATTAAAATCAGTTTATTACTGTTAGTTAACTTAACTATGTTATGTACAGTTTGTTATTTAACATGTTTTTTAGTTCCCCTGTTAGGTACCTTAAAATGTTATAACTGCAAGCACCCCAGGCTCAGATTGCACTTGTCAAGCACTGGAAACTAACCTGGCTATCATCAGTCTATTATGAACCACTCTTGGAAAACACGAGTATCTGGCATCTTAGTCAGGAAAAGACAAACACAATTTATGGGACAAACCTACCCCATCCCACTCACGCCTTCCCTTCCTTTCCCTTTCTCTTCCCACAAATTCCTCCCCTCGTAGTTCTCCCCTTCCCCCCTCTTCCCCCTTCTCCCTCCCTCTCCCATTATCCTCTCCTCCTTCAGTTTATAAAATGTTTAAAACTGCTCAGTAAAGAGTTCTATGCATATTGACTTTGCACTTGTCTATCCAACTTATTTCACCCAAGTGTATGTACATGTTATTGAAGCAAATCATATTTATTTTGTATCTCTGTCTGAACTTTGATAAATAAATAAAAAATAAAAAAAATATGACTCCCCTACCCATAATCCCCCAGTCATTCTCTTTGACTGTATTGCAAGGAGGAGGTGAAGTTTAGGTGTCTGATGAGAAGTTTTCTTCAATCAAGATGTTATTTTTTTAGCAGAGTAAGCTTATTCTGTTCCTTTCTGGGTCTAGCCTAGTCCACATCAGTCTCTTCAGTAGGGCAGTGGTGGCTTTTGAGCACTTGAGAACGTGAGGTACAATCCTCCCTTCGTTTTCTCAAGAATCTGCTGCCCTAACTAGAAAACTCTCTCAAACAAGGTGAGCTGTCCTGCTGCTGGACAGCACTTTCAGGTAAGTGCCATTTTAATTTTCTTTTGCAAGGAGATTGCTGGCACTTGTTACAGCTAAAAGCTGTTTTATTTAAGATGGGACTTTATAAAACCTTCATGTTTGGGGTTTCTTTTAGGCAGTTTGGGCATTGAGACTGTGAGGTGATTTATGGTGGCTCAGTGTGTTATAGTAGTTTAGGGCTCTGTAACCACTCTTTATTTGAAAAGGGGATTGTTTCTTCTGTGAGGAAAGTCACTCTGTAAACTGCATGACAGGTAGGCACCTCAGTAAAGCTACTGAGGTGTATAGGTAGGCTGAGGTATATTTGGTTTGTTGCGCTAACACACATTTCTATTTAAAGACACAGTACACATTTATTTTTTATTTTCAAATAAATAATTTTTACACTTTATCCTTATTTATTACATAAGGTGGATCAAGAGGCTTTTCAAACCATTATCCCAGGCGAAGTTGCTGCTTGTCAGTTATGTTTTGATGCTCAGGTGGAACCCCCATTTCCTTTTTGTTCCTCATGCATTGAGAGAACTTTAAGTTATATAGATAAAATATTTGACCATGAGCCACCATTATCCCAGGCAAATGCTGTTCAGGTGTCTCCTGTTGCAGATTTGCCACAGCTTTCTCCTCAAGCGTCCTAACTTTTTCAGTCTCCACATACAGTGCCCTGTGTTTCCTCTTGCAATCCTGTAGGGTTTTCTCTACAAGACATTGCTTCCCAGGTATCCATTGCAGTATCTAGGGCCTTGTCAGCTTTCCACATGTTGCAAGGAAGGCATAAAAGGAAACAGTAAGGTTTCTGATCAAGTTCTGCCTTTCCAGAGTGTCCCTTCCCATAAGCCTGAGGAAGAAGACATGTTGGTAGCATCTGAGAGGGATGGTTAAGAGAAGAGCTGGTCTATGACTGGGAAAACCCTCCTAGGCTGGTCGGGCTCCCTGGTCGGCCGCCTCACAACGGACACCCGCTTAACCCCTCTCAGGCTGGCCGGGCTCCTGGAACTCCCGGTCGGCCATAGGACACCTGCTAACTTTACCCCTGGTCGCTCCAGCAGCCCTTTGCCCCAGAGCTCCGCTCTTTTGGGGATTGGTAGCCCCTAGGGAGGACAAGAGCTGGGGGGGAATTATTGGAGGGGAGCTCCTTTGGGAACCGGTTGTTTTGGACACCCCTAACCCCATATCTTCAACGGACTGTAACTCTGGTCCCCAGTAACGAATCACGCTGATTTTTGGACTGTGGCATCTGGACACCGCAGCTCCAGCAGAATCGCCACCCCTAGGTACTGGGATTCTGTGGGACTGTGGCTGCTATGGAGCTGCTGGTCGGTCTGGAGGGGCGGAAATGGTGGGAAAATTGTGGGATTGACCAGGGTCTTATCAAGATGAGCTGTGTGTATAAAAGGAGTGTATGTTTTACAATAAAGGGAGTTCCTTTTTCACCTGAATGCTAGTATGTCTAGTTATTTGGGTGGGCTCCTGCTAAAATCACTTTCCTGGGCTACATAGCAGCCTGTTCCAGGCAGAGGAAGGACCCTCTGGCAGAGCTACCTAGTTTGGGTAGCCAGAGTCTGTCACAGGGTTGGACCCCGAATACTGATGCTGTCGGGCATCAGGGGTGGCTACAGGCTGTGGTCACTTGCCAGCTACATAGCTGCAGTCGGCAGGGAGGAAGCAGGACCTGTTTGGCAGAGCTACCCAGTCGGGGGAAGCCGGGGTATCCGTCACATTGGCTGGCAGTGGTAGGATCTGCTTTTTTCACGTGATTCCTGCTGACAGAGGAGAAGGGTCACAGTAGCCGGTAACTATGGAAGTCGAGTTTCTAAAGGACAGTACAGGAGGTGCTGGCCCAGCTGGACGGTCCTATTTACCAACAGGACGTGCTGGAACAGAGGGACATGATCCGCCGGGACCTCTGGTGGGAGGCTCTTCAAAAGGAGCGGGACAATGGGAAGGTCCTCCCCACAAATGACACGATGCTCCGGGTTCGGCAGACCGTGAAAGTGCCTTTCCTGGGAAAACAGCCAAAGAAGGAATGGCTATCTGTTCTACATAGACTGGTCTAGCAAGAGATGTGGGTGGAGGATGGCTATTGGGCCCTCCAACGACTCGGTATGCAAGCACAGCCATCACTGGAGGATGGCTCCTCCACAGAGGGCTTTGGCGGCCCTGGATTGCTATTTACAAAAAGGACAGAGGACCCACAGTTTGGGAGCGAGATGGACCAGGGTCTGGAGGATATCTCTGGGCCCCAAGAGGAACTGCTGGATCTAGCTCCGAGCTTATGGTCTTGGACCAGGGGACCACCCTAGCAGAAGCGCTGGCAACAGGGCAGAGAGCCACCAGCCTCTGCCCAGCCCTTGCAGCAGCTCTGGTAAACCAGGGAGAGGAGGTAGTCGTCCTCCCTCCCCTTACACAGAACTCCTTGCAGGGAGAAACGGATGTCAATAACTCTCCCCAGCGGCAGAACCCCTTCCCGGGAGTGGAGACAGTCGGTCTCTCTCCCCAGCGGAAGAGCCAGGTACAAGGAGAGGAGACAACCAGTCTCTCTCCCCAGAGGCAGAGCCATCCCCTGGGAGTGGAGGTAGTCTTCCTCCCTCCCCTTACACAGAACCCCTTCCTGGGAGAGGAGACAGTCAGTCTCTCTCCCCAGCGGCTGAGCCAGGAGAGGAGACAGTCGGTCTCTCTCCCCAGGGGCAGAGCCAGGAGAGGAGACAGTCTGACTCTCTCCCCGTAAGCAGAACCGATTGCAGGGAGAGATGGATGTCGATAACTCTCCCCAGCAGCAGAACCCCTTCCTGGGAGAGAAGACAGTCGGTCTCTCTCCCCATCGGCAGAGCCAAAAGCAGGGAGAGGATCCATCCCCTGGAGGCGGAGGTAGTTGTCCTCCTTCCCCTTACACAGAACCCCTTTTCTGGGAGAGGAGACAGTCGGTCTCTCTCCCCAGCGGCAGATCCATCCTCAGAGCGGAGGCGTAGGCAGTCAGTCTCCCTCCCCTTACACAGAACCACTTGCAGGGAGAGACGGGTATCGATATCTCTCCCCAGCGGCAGAATCCATTTCTGGGAGAGGAGACAGTTGGTCTCTCCCCAGCGGCAGAACCCTGTACAGGGAACAGAGACAGATGGTCTCCCTCCCCTGCGGCTGCACAGTTTCTCATTGAGCGGAGGTAGTCGGCCTCCCTCCCCAGCAGCAGATCCCCTTCCCAGGAGGAGAGACAGCCCGTCTCTCTCCCCAGTAGCTGGGCATGATCTCTACCCTTTTTTGCGCCCAGGAGGATTTCTCACCGGGGGCAGGCATTGCATTGGAGGATGAAAGCTTATGCAGTTGGTGCCACATATTTGGGCACCCGAGCTTTGCCTGCCCCACCAAGGAGTAACCTCACCCTCCGGTCTGGGAATACAGCTGGGAAACTGGCACTGGCTTTGTTTGTGGGTGGGTCAGCCAGTACTCAACAGAGTGTCACAGAGGGATGCAATATGGCCATGGAGCTTAAAGACACTGGAACTTGTTTTAGAGCAACTGTTTGGGTGCCGGCTTTGGCAAACTTGTTTGGTACTTTGCATTGTGTGACTATTCCCTGCACCCAGGGCACAGGGGATAAATGACAGCAGAAACCCCCTAGGGTGCCTCAAGTGCAGGGGACATGGGATAACCTTCCCCATCATCCGAGAAGTGGAGGGCCACCGTCGGACAGCCCCAACTAGACCCGTGTGGATCTAGACGGATCTGCTGAACTGGAAGGGGGGAGTTGTCACGGATACCGGGCTGCAAGGGCTAAACCCCTACCCCCCTACAACCTCACCCCTGTTGTTTCTCTGTGGTTTTGGGCTCCTCAGAGCAACCACACTCTCTGGAAGCTTTTTGTTGGCTTGTTTTTGTGTTCTAAACTTGTTAAGAGAAGAGCTGGTCTATGACTGGGAAAACCCTCCTAGGCTGGCCGGGCTCCTGGAGCTCTCGGTCTGCCGCCTCACAACGGACACCCGCCTAACCCCTCTCAGGCTGGCCGGGCTCCTTGAACTCCTGGTCAGCCACAGGACAGCAGGACACCCGCTAACTTTACCCCTGGTCGCTCCAGCAGCCCTTTGCCCCAGAGCTCTGCTCTTTTGGGGATTGGTAGCCCCTAGGGAGGACAAGAGCTGGGGGATTTATTGGAGGGGAGCTCCTTTGGGAACAGGGGGTTTTGGACACCCCTAACCCCATAACTTCAACGAACTGTAACTCTGGTCCCCAGTAACGAATCATGCTGATTTTTTGGACTGTGGCATCTGGGGACCGAGAGCTTTAAAATGACACCACCGCTCCACCAGAATCACCCTGAAACCGCCACCCCTAGGTACTGGGATTATGTGGGATTGTAGCTGCTATGGAGGTGCCAATCGGTCTGGAGGGGTGGGAATGGCGGGAAAATTGTGGGATTGTCCAGGTTCTTATCAAGATGAGCTGTGTGTATAAAAGGAGTGTATGTTTTAAAATAAAGGGAGTTCCTGTTTCACCTGAATGCTAGTATGTCTAGTTATTTGGGTGGGCTCCTGCTAAAATCACTTTCCTGGGCTACATAGCAGCCTGTTCCAGGCAGAGGAAGGACCCTCTGACAGAGCTACCTAGTCTGGGTAGCCGGAATCTGTCACAGGGTTGGACCCTGAGTACTGATGCTGTCAGGCATCAGGGGTGGCTACAGGCTGTGGTAACTTGCCAGCTACATAGCTGCAGTCGGCAGGGAGGAAGCAGGACCCGGTGGAGCTACCCAGTCGGGGTAGCCGGGGTATCTGTCACAGATACCCCTTTTGATGAGATCCAGGACAGGATTAAGGCTCTCAAGTTAGCCAATTCCTTCATTACAGATGCTTCCTTACAGGTTATTAAACTGGGAGCCAAAATTTCAGGGCCTTGTGGTTGAAGTCCTGGTCTGCAGATGTTTCATCTAAATCTAAGCTCATGGCTATTCCTTACAAGGGTAAGACCTTGTTTGGTGGAAAATATCTCAGATACTACTGAAGGGAAAGGTTCTTTTCTTCCTCAAGATAAAAAGAATAAGCAGAAGGGACGTCAGAGCAATTTTCATTCCTTTCGTAACTTCCTCCCCTTCCTCCAAGCAAGATCAAGCCAAGCCTTCCTGGAAGCCCAACCAGTCCTTGAATAAGGGAAAGCAATCTAAAAAGCCTTCAGCTGATTCCAAGTCAGGATGAAGGGTTGGCCCCCGGTGGACATTGTCTCCCAGGGATACAAAATATACTTCAAATCTTTTCCTCCCAGAGGCATGTTTCTCCTCTCCAGATTATCTGTAGACCAGATAAAAAGAGAGGCATTCTTACATTGTGTCAAGGACCTTGCTGCCCTGGGGGTAATAGTTCCAGTTCCCTTTCAGGAAAGGGGTCTGGGATTTTACTAAAATCTGTTCGTAGTTCCCAAAAAGGAGGGAACTTTTCGACCAATCCTAGATCTAAAAATGTTTAAACAAGTTTCTCAGAGTGCCATCCTTCAAGATGGAGACAATACGCTCCATTCTTCCCTTGGAACAAGAGGGTCAGTTCATGACAACCATAGACCTAAAGGATGCATACCTTTATGTTCCCATTCACAGGGACATTCACAAGTTTCTGAGATTTGCATTTTTGGACAATCATTTCCAGTTCGTGACCCTTCAATTCGGCCTTGCCACAGCTCCCAGAATTTTTTCAAAGGTTCTGAGGGTTCTTTTAGCTGTTCTTCGATCTCGGGGCATTGCAGTGGCACCTTATCTGGACGACATTCTGGTTGAGGCGCCATCTTTTCAACAAGCAGAATCTCATACGGAGATCTTGTCTTTTCTTCGATCCCATGGATGGAAGGTGAATCGGGGAGGTCAGAAAAAGAAATATTTTCAACTCTTGTTTTGCCCTTCAGTCCTCTCCACGGCCGTCAGTGGCTCAATGTATGGAGGTAATTGGTCTGATGGTGACTTCCATGGACATCATTCCCTTTGCTCGGTTCCATCTCAGACCTCTGCAGTTATGCAATTTCAGACAATGGAACGGGGACTATACGGACCTATCTTTGCCTATAGATCTAGATTAGGCGTCAAAAGACTCTCTTTCGTGGTGGCTTTCTCAGGATCATCTCTCCCAGGGTACTTGCTTCCGCAGACCCTCCTGGGTGATTGTGACCACGGTTACCAGCCTTCTAGGTTGGGGAGCAGTATGGGGCTCATTGAAGGCTCAGGGCTTATGGACCCAGAAGGAGTCAGTCCTGCCCATAAGCATCTTGGAACTGAGAACAATCTTCAATGATCTTCTGGCCTGGCCTCAGTTAGCCGTAGCCCAGTTTATCAGATTCCAGTCACACAACATAACCTCGGTGGCCTACATCAACCACCAGGGGGGAACTCAGAGTTCTTTGGCCATGACAGAAGTGGCCCGAATTATTCAGTGGGCGGACACCCACAACTGCTGTCTTTCTGCGATCCACATCCCAGGAGTGGACAATTAGGAAGTGGATTTTCTGAGCAGACAGACTTTTCATCCCGGGTAGTGGGAAACTTAATTCGGATGTGTTTTTCAGCTTGACCCTCAAGTGGGGACAGCCGGAATTGGATCTCATGGCTTCTCGTCAGAATGCCAAACTAAGCCGTACTAAGTTTGGTTTCCTACCCAAGGTTGTTTTGGTCAAGAATATTAATCAGGAAATCGTTGTACCTTGCTTGTGTCCTAATCCATCTTCTCACAAAGAATGTTTGTTGCATAATCTGGATGTTGTTCGAGCGCTAAAATTTTATTTGCAGGCAACTAAGGACTTTCGTCAGTCTTCTGCATTGTTTGCTTTACTGGGAAACGCAAGGGTCAGAAAGCTACGGCTACTTCACTTTCCCTTTGGCTGAAGAGCGTTGTTCGCTTGGCATATGAGACTGCTGGACAGCAACCTACTGAGAAAATCACAGCTCATTCCACAAGGGCTGTTTCTTCTTCCTGGGCCTTCAGAAATGAAGCTTCTGTGGAACAGATATGCAAGGCTGCAACTTGGTCATCTTTGCACACTTTTTCAAAATTCTATAAATTCGATACTTTTTCCTCGGCTGAGGCTTCTTTTGGGAGAAAGGTTCTTCAAGCAGTGGTGCCTTCTGTTTAGGTTCCTGTCTTGTCCCCCCCCTTATCATCTGTGTCCTCTGGCTTGGGAATTGGTTCCCAACAGTAATTGTTGATGATCCGTGGACTCACTGTGTCATTAGAAAGAAAACGAAATTTATGCTTACCTGATACATTTATTTATTTCTTGACACGGTGAGTCCACGGCCCGCCCTGTATTCAGACAATTTCTTTATATATGAACCTCAGGCACCTCGTGTTACTTCCTTTCTCTCCTTTCCCTTTGGTTGAATGACTGGGGGATTGTGGGTAGGGGAGTGATATTCCCAACAGTAATTGATGATGATCCGTGGACTCACTGTGTCAAGAAATAAATTTATCAGGTAAGCATAAATTTAGTTTTTTTTCACTGCTTGTCCTTATTCATTGTATGCTAAACTTTCAAGCACATTCCTAGGCAGACAAATTGAACTTAGACTGGTGCCCTTAGTGAAAATAGTCTATACCTAATCTCACATGAAATTGAACTGGGGAGTGCTAAACATATTTTAAAAGCCTTTGTGATATAAATTAGTATAAATTTGCTATAGTAATTAATACTCTCACACTAAGGGCCAGATTACGAGTGGAGTGCAAAATATAGCTTATGCAAGCACGATATTTGCACAAGTAAAGCGCAATGTGAACACAACCTCGTGTTCATATTGCATGGAAGCTTTGCACTCACGAAAACGCTTCCATAGGCTCCAATGGGAGTCTCTTTCTCATGCCGTCAGACACGGCTGAGAACCTAGCGCAGCAAATATTAAATATATATATATACACATATTAACACAAATATATGTGTATATAAGAATATACATATATATTTATAGTAATTACACAGTGCCCATAGACCGCAATGTAATGGCACTTTTCAGTGACGGTTTAAACCCTAAAAACTTTAAACCCACGCACTTTAAACCCTAAAAACTGCTTTGTGTAGTTATTTTTAATATAAAGATGCAACTAATTTTTATTTTATTAAGGCACACTTTACTTTATTTTTGGGGCAAATCCCTTCAAAACTCTTTTTTTTTTTTTGTGAGGTAACGGTTTGAACTTTAATTTAATCAGCGCTCTAGCCATCCAGCAGTCTTGTCAGTACTGCAATGTCCCTCAGAGAATTATAGAAAGGTACATTTTAGCTTTAGAGCGGTTTATCTTGCTATACAGTAGGGGATGTGCATTAGTCTAATTCTGAAAACAAATACCAAATATGGTGTCTGCCAGCAGCATTTATCTCTTTTTTGTGCAAATCCAGATCTTAGTGTGTTGCACTTTCAAAAGAAGAAATCTAGCTCTGAAAAGAGCCGAATGGTGCTGGTGGTCATCATATTTGCCATTTGTTTGCTGCAGAATTAGACAAATGCATATTCCTACTATACAGGGTTCTAGATGTGAAGAGGAAACTCTGCAGCATGAGACAAACATACCCGGCCTTAACCCCTAAATGACCAGCGCCGATGCGCAGTAGAGACTGCGTGAAAACAGCGCTGGTCATTAAGCCCTTAAGGACTAGTGTCATACCCTGTATGACGCTGCTGTCCTGGGCCTCTCTATGCCACAATCTCACTAAAAGTAGCGAGATTGCGGTATTTCAGCATGCCCTACGAGTGGCGCAGTGCAGAAATAGTCTTGCAGAGGTACCGAAGCAGAGAGGGAGGGATAGAGGAATAAAGATAGAGGGATAGCGAAAAGTAGCAAGATTGTGCTATTTCTGCATGTCCCACGAGTGGGGCAGTGCAGAAATAGTCTTGCAGAGGTACCAGGAGCGGGTGAAACCGCTACGCTAGAGAAAAAAAAGGTTTAGAGCAGCAGTGAATGGGAAGGAGGGAGAGGGGGCTCCTATAGTGGAGCGGGGATTAGAGGGTGGGCAATAGATTTGGAAGGGGGAAGGGGTTAGGGTAATGGGGGGGCAGCTACACTACAGAAAAAAAATACAGTTGGGACCGCCGTGCTGCGGGGGGGAAAAAATGTTGATAGAGGGATACGGCTAGAGATATAGGGATAGATAGGGACAGAGAGATATAGGGACAGAGATAGAGGGACAGAGAGATAGAGGGACAGAGAGATAGAGGGACAGAGAGATAGGGGAATAGGGATAGATAGATAGATAGATAGATAGATAGATAGATAGATAGATAGATAGATAGATGATAGATAGATAGATAGATAGGGAGCGGGTGGGACCTCTGCGCTGCAGGAAAAAAAATGTTGGGAGGGGGAAGAAGGGAGGGGGTGAGGGAGAGAGGTAGGGAAAGGTTCTTGGAGGGAGAGGTGGGTAAAAGAGAGGGGGGAGGGAGTTGGACACATTTTGGCCCATGTTACACAGGCTTTAACACTAGTTACAATATAATGCTCAAAAAAGCCTCAAAAGATTTTGTTAGATTTCTCTCCATGCTGGTGAGATTTTGATCATCAAGCCTTAGGTTCAGACTGAATCTAGTCATGTAATCAATTCAAATGCAAAATACTTAAGGAATTTAGCATTTTCTATTTAGAATTACTACTAACATAAACCAATAAATACAATATCACTTTTATAATTTATTATTACTTATTGTTAAATCCTTCACAGTTAGCCTTTTGAATTTTTCAATATTCCAGCTTTATTAACCAGCATTGCAATGTTAATGCATATTACAAGGGTTTCATTTTTTTTATCACTCAGATCTGCACAAGATTTCAAATTGATTGATTAAAAGATCTCTAATTCTATTTAGGTATAAACCTATAATAACCTATTGTAATAAAGATAACATTTAAATATTCCTTATTAATAAACTGATTGTTTGGGCAGAGTGCCATACACAAAAAAACAAATAAAAGACTCCAGGTTGGTTTAGAAACTATGTATGTGTGTAATATGATTTTAGCTCTGTATAGATGGTGACATTCTATCACATTCAGCAGGTCATTTGTTACCCAGGTGCTAGTTTACATCTCCATGGATTGCACCTGCCTTAGGGATCTTTGCATTTGGTAAAGAGGAAGTTAAACTGGACTTTGCTCACGTTGCCTCTGTTTTTTTCCCCTTTTACAGCTGTCGTTGGGAGGGGACCATTTACACACAATATTTATACATAAACTTTAAAGGAAAACTACCTGATTGCAACATTTGTTTTGGCCTTTTTATATAGAGCCAGGCGAAACCCATACCATGTCTCAAAGCCAAAGTTTTTTGTTTTTAAAAAACAGTTCTATAATTCTTTTCAAAGGGACATGAAACTATGTTTTTTCTTTTATGCTTCAAATGGAGCATACAATTTGAGGCAACTTTCCAATTTACTTATATTATACATTTTGTTTGGTTCTATTGCTATCCTTTATTAAAGAGTAATCCTAGGGGAGCCCAGGAGCGTGCACGTGTCTTTAGCCATCTGAAAGAAGTGTTTGCAACAATGTTTATAGTAATGTTATACATAGTTGCAAACACTGCTGCTATAGACTGCATAGAGTGTGTCATGCATGCTCCTACACTCCTATCAGCCTATCTAGATTTATTCTTCAAAAAAGGATATTAAGAGAATGCAGCAAATTTCATAACAGAAGTAATTTGTAAACTTGTTTAAAATTGCTCTCTCTATCTGAATCCTGAATGTTCATTTTGTCTAAACTGTTCCTTTGTGTGTATTTGTACCAATGTTAGTGAATTTAACCCTACATACGCCTCAGTTTACAAATAACTAATTTCCTGTGAAGTTTTAACTAAAAATTTACAAAATATAATAGTTTTATTTTGAGGTGTTACTTTTACAATAATTGTAGGTATAATGCAAAGTGCCCCCTCCCCCTCCTCGGACAATACTACAAATAGTGACTGACCCCTCCCCATACAAAAAAGGTTGGGCACACCTGATATAGAATACAAAGATTGCAGTTAAAAAAAAAGGAAAAATGTACTTACTAGTCCAAATCTCCTATAAGGGGCACTTCCTAGCCAATGTGATAAATAACAAATATACACAATATACAGCATACCAACTAAAGCCAAACAAAGCATAAGTCCATAATCAATCCTGAATGAAAAGGCAGCACTCTGTCAGAGGATGGTCAAATCCTGAAGGTGAAGGTAATCTGGAAAAGGAAAAAAACAGAGGTGCAAAAATGGCCTAGTACCACCGTGACAGGTAATAATGTAAGTGTAACAAATGGCTACTCACAAGCATGATGCACCCAATGGTGCTAGCAGGGCAGACTGGAGCTTCTCAGTAGTCCAGCTCACTGTATCGAGGCAAGCAGCTGCACAGGTCAAAGTGATTCCAGAACACTCACAGTCGGCTCCTATATGAAGATAAAAAGGGAACCACCATAGCCCAGTACAGTTTTGAGTGAGCAGAGTGTAATGTTTAGGTCCCACTTACAGCATAAAAAGCACCTGCAGGTGCAATACAGCTAGGATGGGACTTCTCAGCCGCCCAGCAGACTGATCTCCAATGCCAAACAGGTTTCGCTCCAATCCATAAGATATGGAATAACAAGATCCAAGCAAAAGCAAGTGTATATAATAAAAACAATGCTTTATTTAAAACCAATGTGTTTCTCAGCCTCAGAAGGGCTGTTTCCTCAGGCTATTATACAAAACATAAAAAATACATATGCTTTTTAAAAGGTAACAAACATTCTGATTGGTGGAATGATAATAGCTATCATCTGTGTGCTGTGGCCTCATTAAGTTTGGCCACCATGGTAACAACAGGTAACAACAAGTTAACAGCAACATCCATACCTAACCTACGTATATACATGTAAATACATATGTGAATTTTAATACAAGATGATCATAAACATAAAATGATCAGCCTTTGTGCAGATACATTGGTAATGCATACGTATATCCCAAAGTTGGTGAGCATAAAAATAAATCCAGATCATAAAGCTACATGGGATTTTAATATTGACACAACAAGGAACTACTGACTCTTGGTACAGATTGCAGTTGACCAAAGATATTTTCAGTTCATTACATTTATAATTTAAAGGGACATGAAACCCAAAAAAAAAAAATTATGATTCAGATACAACATACAATTTTAAACAATGTTCCAATTTGCTTCTATTATATAGTATCTAATTTACTTCATTTTACTGGTATCCTTTGTTGAAGAAACAGCAATGCACATGGTGAGCCAATATGTGCAGCCACCAATCAGCAGCACCTGAGCCTACTTAGATATCTATTTCAACAAAAGATACCAAGAGAACCAAACAAATTTGATAATAGAAGTCATTTGGAAAGTTGTTTAAAATTGTGTTCTCTATGCGAATCATGAAAGAAAAAAAATGGGTTCCAATGCACAATTACAATGCATTATTGTTTGTTAATTTGCATTTATTGAAGAAGTTGTTATGTTTACTGTGATAATCTTCTCATTGGCATGTGTCCTCAATGAGGGCTTAATGATCAAAAACTCACCGCCAATGAGAGAAATCACACAAAATCTTTGGAATTTGTTTTTAGGCCTTATATTGTTATATAGGAGTCTCTCCTTCACATACAAAAACCTGTATCGTGTGATAAACATATCTCAAAGTAGCATTTGTGGGACCTCGTTGAACTGATGAGACTTCTAAGATCATCTCACCTGAGTGGTATGCATGATTAAGGCTGTGAAGGCCGAAACGTCGCATGTAATGTGAAAATAAAGGTATTTTCTTTTACCTAATTGGTGCTGTGGATTCCATTTGTCTCACCTGAGTGGAGAGATTTAGATCATCAGACCTAAGACTCCGGAGCTGATAGAAATGCTTTGATGTGAAATTTTTATTTGACCATAGCTAGTTGCCTTTTTATGTACATATAATCTCTTGGTTGTTGAGGGTAGAATTTCTAATTAAAGGGACAGTAAACACCTTGTAATTACAAGACATTTCTGGTGTGTTGCTATATAATAACATAACAGCCAAGTCTTAACATTTTATAAACAGATTAACATCCTTTTTTACTGCAACTATTTTTCAACAGCCAAACTCCACCCATCATTTACATTATTTGGAGGAGCCAATCTGGGCTTTAGTCCTCAGAGAACAAGGCTAGCCACGGTCATAAAGTTAGTATAGAGTGCATTGTTTTGCATTTGTTATCAGTTCAAGTCAATTAGAGGCAGATATGTAGCATAGATATCCTTGAGAAGTCAGCAGATGCATTCAAGTTCTGAGAATTAGAATTTGCTCAAATTTCAGAGCTAAAATAAATGAAAAGGTGGCAAAATAAATAATCAAAATGCATTGCAAAGTTGTTTCATTACACATAACTTAACATTTTATATAAAACCTCAAGGTGTTTACTGTCTCTTTAACATGACTCCGTGTGTTTAGAAGGATGATTCTTGAAAGACGGCTTTTCATTGCAGGTGTTGGAGCAGAAGTAGTGATTTTCTATGAGCAGTGGGCTGTATGAGAGGCTTCTGGCCAGTTGTTGGTTTTTTAGAGATTCTACTATCTCCTTCAAGCAGATGAATCCACTGGCAGCTGATGCTGTGCATATACACAAGTTCAAGATATTTTTTATGTATGAAGTCTGATCTGTACAAATAATTTGTTCTTCACACAACTGAGAGTGGCACTGAGTTACAGCTGGGCGTAGAAATCCTCCAGATACTTTGCAGTAAGTGAAGATGAAGAGGCCCTCAATGATTGCTCTGCTCAGGAGCCAGAGGATGTGCAACTTTACCTGAACCCTTATGTTTCTAAACTGCACCCAGGCTCCCTTTCTTATAGAGCCCAGCCTTATGTAGCAGGCCACAGAGAGACCATGTGTGATCAGGACCACCAGCTGCAGTGAAAAGAGATTAAACGAGGATATGGGTGAAAATTCATCAAAACAACTGGTGGAGCAAAGCAATCGTGAAGAGTTACATGTAAAGTCTTTCTCCTCATCTCTCCAGATAGTCCAAGTTCCAACCGCTAGGATCCCAAACCGCACAAAGAAGAGCACAGCCAAGGCTGCTCGGCTGATGTGTGACGCAAGGGGCAAGACGCCACTCAGGAGACAGTTGATGGTCTCCACTTCCTGGGACACTGCCATCTCCATCTGTGAAAAAAACAAAACAGTTTTCATTAGTTTTCTATCAACGATACATGAATGTTTTATTTATTTCTGTGGAGAACAGGTTGCTTTTGACAAAGGCTCCAATCAGGGTTGGAACTTTGACCTTGTTTTTATTTTTATGATAAGTAAGAAGATAATTTTATTCTTTACAGGACCTGTGGGTGCCAATGTATGGAGGAATATATTTTCGAGCACCCAGGCAATTGTAGCTCTATGGCATTTAGTGCATTGAGAAACGCTGGGTTATATATGAATAAAAAATGGTTATAAACATACTCTTTGAGTATGTTCAGCTTATCTCCCCTGCCATGGCCAGTTATTGATAGATATAAATAAACTTGTGCACTGATCTCAGTTATCAATGTGTAAGGAAGAATCAGGCAACTACTGCATACTATAGTATAATGTATGTATTCCAGCCTCTCTGGGGGATGAACCAAAATACTCAAGGTAAATTACAAGAAAATAAGACTAATTAGTGATTTGCATTTTTATTTTACTGCTTAATAAAATGTTGTTTTTTGTATATTTGATATTCAGTTTAGAATCTTGTTAAAGTGCAAAATCTAAGCTTAAATGGAGAGTACAGTCAAAATTAATTAAACATTTTAGATAGCGCATGCAATTTTAAACAACTTTCCAATATACTTGTATTATCAAATATGCATTGTTCTCTTAGCATTCTTTTTGAAGAGTAAACCTATGTAGGCTGATAGGAGCTCAGGAGTGTGCACGTGTCTTTAGCAGTCTAACACTGCTGCCAGATTGCTATAGACACGTGCACGTTCCTGAGCTCACCTAGGATTACTATTTAACAAAGGATATGAAGAGTATTAAACTAAATTGATAATGGGAGTAAATTGGAAAGTTGTTTAAAATGGCATGCTTTATTCAATCCATTTAAGTTTAATTTTGACTTCTTTCACAAACTAGGATGTGAGGATATTCAGGATGTGGGCTTGCTGGGTAGATGTTTAGGGACCATAAGGATACTTGTGTAAACCCAGGTGTTATATTCCATGTCAGTTCATATCATTGTCAAACTAAATGCTCTCAATTTCTCAGGTGTGCGTGCAGTTTCAGTCAAAGGGGACAGGGGAATGGAGTTTAGTGCCTTCTGTAAATAACAGTGTTACATTCTTCCTGCTCCCCAGGCAAGTCTAGTGGCTGCCAGAAAGCATTGATGAGCCACCTGCAATTCACAGGTCCCCTGGTTAGTAGATGCCCACTGTGTTGATCTTACATCGGATTAGGAATAAGGCAAACAGCTATCATCCAGAGAGAGGCAGAAAGTGAACACCCACACACTAGATGATGGATCAACCAAATGGTGAAAAAAGCTCACAGTTCACCATCTGCGTACTGTGAAAAAAGGAAATAGGACACAAAAAGACAGTTGCCCCCAATATCAAGCTAGAGATACAGTGAAAGAGCTATTGTTTGTATAATGTATGCACCGGTGCCTGTGTTTTATATATGTGTTATCTTGCTAATAGGTCTGTACTGCAAGCTCAGTGATTTACAGACACCCCAATGACCTCTTTATGCCCCTGATGCATTACCATAGAAGTACCTGTATGTGATCTGTTTTCACAAAACACTGCTGCTATCTACATGTTATCTCTTGCTCTCTATAACATAATCCCAGCTAGATACCCTGTGAGTTTAAAAATCCCAAAGTCCCATAATAAATGTGTTTTACTCGTTTCTACCCATGCTTTCAAATACTTTGAAAATTTTAAAATGAAGGCCAATCATATTCTGCCCTAATGAGCACATGAAATCCAAATGTTTTTTTCTTTCATGATTCAGATAGAGCATACAACTTAAGACAACTTTAGAATTTACTTCTATTATCAATTGTCTTTGTTCTCTTGGTATCTTGTGTTGAAAAGCAGGGAAGTTAGCATAGGTGCCTGACTATTTCTGGAGCACTATATGGCAGCAGTTTTGCAAGATTGTTATTCATTTGCAAAAGCACTAAATGGCAGCACTATCTCCTGCTATATAGTGCTCCAGATGCCTACCTAGGTATCTCTTCAACACAGAATATCATGGGAACTAAGCAAATTTGAAACTTTTTAAAAATGGTATGCTCTGTCTGAATCACCAAATCATTTTTTGGGGGTTCATATCCCTTTAATAAAACGATATAATTTGAGAAGACAAATACCACTATGTGGGTGGGGACCGTATATATCTATTAACATATATATGTTTATTAACAAAGGATGATGACAATCTAGGCATATAATAAAGTACATTAAAATGCCAAACCAGAGTGAAATTAAATAAACAATGAGATATTAAATATACAAATAGTGTTGAAACACTAAGGGCCAGTTTACGAGTAGAGCGCAAAATTTCTCTTTCGTAAGCGCAATATTTCTCTCCACTCGTAATACCAGCGCACATAATTATGCACTGGTATTGTAAGTGGCCCACAATTCGAACGCGACCTTGCGTTGTTCGCATTGCATGGAAGCCCTGCATTTAATAGAGTGCGCTTCCAAAGGCTCCAATGGGAGCCTCGTTCTCATGAGAACTAGCGCTGCAAAACGGGTAAGTCGCGCAGTGACGGGCAGCAATTTTAAATATATATGTGTACACATATTAAAACATAAATATATATGTATATAAGCATATACATATATATTTACAGTGAACGCACAGTTTCCATAGACCACAATGTAAAGGCACTATTCAGTGCCCTTTTTTTTCTAACACCCAGACCCGCCAAATTTAACCTCTAAAAATTGCTTTTGCACGTTTTTTTTTATTAGAATATACTTTATTTTGGGGGCAATTGGGGGTTACTTTGAAAATGAACCAGAGATCTAACCTCTGGTTAATTTATTTGGTGGGTTATTTGCTACCGCTTATTGTGTGCCCACAAATGGGCAAATTAGCGATCCACTTGTAATCTGGCTAAATGCAGCGACCAACCAACATGCGCTATACAGGTTGCTGAACCAAAAATGGGCCGGCTGGTAAGCTTAGATTCATGCTTTTTAAAATAAAGATACCAAGAGAAAGAAGGAAAATGTGTAAATTAGAAAGTTGCTTAAAATTGCACACTATCTGAATCATGAAAGAATTTTTTTGGGCTCAGTATCCCTTTAAATTGAGAACATAAAAAAATGTAACATTTTACTACAGTGTAACAGGAAGTGAGTGAGATAAATTTCATTAATAAAAAACTCTTATCTACAATTTTCTACAAGAATCTGATCCAATCTCATACATACATAAACACACATAATTTTATATCATACTCGTTTCTTATATTTCTTGGATAGAGAGAGATTGATAGAGAGATGATAGATAGATGATAGATGAATAGATAATAGATAGACAGATACAGATATAAATAGACAGATATAGATAGATAGATAGATAGATAGATAGATAGATAGATAGATAGATAGATAGATAGATAGATAGATAGATAGATAGATAGATAGATAGATAGATAGATAGATAGATGATAGACAGATACAGATATAAATTGACAGACAGACTGACATATATATATATATATATAATAGATAGATAGATAGATAGATAGATAGACAGATAGATAGATAGATAGACAGATACAGATATAAATTGACAGACATACTGTATATATATATATATATATATAATAGATAGATAGATAGATAGATAGATAGATAGATAGATAGATAGATAGATAGATACAGTAGATAGATAGATAGATAGATAGATAGATAGATAGATAGATAGATAGATAGATAGATAGATAGACAGACAGACAGATAGATGATAGGAACACAAGCACCCAACATGTCCCAAGAGAGAGGGCAGTCGACTAACCTCTTTAATTCACTAAAACGAACATTTATTGAAAAAAACAAAAACAGGGCAGTGATCACCAACATCAGCTGGTAAGGAAATATGAGACAGAGAGAAGACACGACGACTTTGACAGTGTAGAATGATTATCAACAACATATAAAGAATAGAGGATGAGACGCACACATATGAGAGAGAGGAGTAAAATGTCATCTAATTGCGGTAGCTGATGATCTACACATCCATCAGGATCTGAAGCCTGCAAATGAACACGTCTCTCCTTAAAACAATGGTATAGGGGCCATGCCATACAGGCTGTGGTTACAGATGTCATGCCCTGCCTCTGTGCCACATAGGGCTATTTCCCTCACTCACCTGTATGTTTAATTGTGATTATGCTGTTAATCCTGTGAGACAGTGGCTGCAGTCTTGACTTCAGCTGACTTCTACCTATGATTTCTCTTGTGGGTCTAATTGTGCCTTTGTGTTCGGTTTATTTATCAGTGACTGAGTTTCTTCCTCTTTTCAGCGCTTAGGTCTTTGTTTACACCTAAACAGATACTGCAGTTGGGAGGGGAGTAGCCCTGGCAGACCAGGAATGACAGCCAAGGAGGGGACTAAACTGGTTGAGGGTTAACCTGGACTGCTAACCTGGGCAGCTTATGAGCTACGGGACAGAGAACCAAACCTACAAGCCCAGTTGCAAACTGTACTTTACTATTAGGTTCAGAGCACTGTTGAAGTTCTATTAGCATTACTGTAGCGCGTGTTCCAGTTATACAGTTCTTCTTGTGTGTGTCACATTCACCTCTGTAATATGTCCCATAGTGCGCTGTGTACCCCATGCTAAATGTTATCACTGCTGACAGCCTATGGCACGTACACAGTGTATATAATGTAGTAGATCTCCCACTACACGGAGTCTCGCCAATTGCTTTACCCTTAAAGGTACAAAACTTCTCATAAGTACCCTCTAAAAACACAATCTTGTGTATCACAGTTTAAGAAAGTAGCTGTTGATTTATGATATAGAAGAAAAATATAGGAGTTAAATATGTTTTTTCTGTTTAAAAAAATTAAGTAAATAAAATATGATGATGTTCACTATTCCATATTGAAGCAAATCTAGAAATGACACGGACTCATGAAAGCAACCTAGTAACTATAGGGAAACATAAATGTATATACTTTGTATTGCAATAAAGGAAGTAGTATTCACTACAGTTAATGCAATATTTCTGCATCTGCCAAACTTTCATCCAGTGTTTATCTGACTGATTTCACTGTGGCACACTTTGCCTTACATTATTTATTTGACAGTTATATTTAATAATAATTTGAACCCTATAACTTTCACTAATTTATTTTGGTACCTTATATGGCACATTTAGCTGTAGGAAGTATCTGGTATTTTCCCTGTTGCACACTGTGCCATATATTTTACTCTCAGGATGTACTCTCTCTTATTTGCCATGACTGAACCTGAATAGGCATTTTTATCCAATTAGAGATTAAGCCTTAGAGTATTTCTTGCCTATGGTTTGACTACATCCAGGTATAGAAGCACTACAGATAGAGAAACTTTGTACAGTGGGCAAAATTCACTAAAGGTTTCTTCAGCATCATCAGCGTCCACAGATTATTTTCTAGGTTATTCTAAGCAGATAATTAAGGGACAGTAAACACCACAGTTGTCTTGCTATAGAATAACATACCAGCCAAGTACAAATATATATATTTGTTTGCTGCAATTATTTTTCAATAGCCCAATTTCACCTACAACTTGCTTTATTTGGAGTTGTCAATCTGGGCTTGTGTCCACAGCTAACAGGATTGCCACGGTCATTGTCTTAGTATAAAGGGTGTAAAGGGACAATCTAGTCAAAATTAAACTTTCATGATTTTGTTAGGGCATGCAATTTTAAACAACTTTCCAATTTACTGTTATCATGATCAAATTTGCTTTGTTCTCTTGGTATTATTTGTTGAAAGCTAAACCTAGGTAGGCTCATATGCTAATTTCTAAGCCCTTAAAGGACTCTTATCTCAGTGCATTTTATAGTTTTTAACATCTAGACAGTGTTAGTTCATATGTGCCATATAGATAGCATTGCGTTCACTCCAGTGGAGTTATTTATGAGTCAGCACTGATTGGCTAAAATGCAAGTCTGTCAAAAGAACTGAAATAAGGGGGCAGTCTGCAGAGGCTTAGATACAAGGTAATCACAGAGGTAAAAAGTGTATTAAAGGGACAGTCAACGCAAAAATTGTTATTGTTTAAAAAGATAGATAATGCCTTTGCTTTCCATCTCCCAGCTTTGCACAACCAACCTTGTTATATTAATATACTTTCTAACCCTTAAACCTCTACATTTCTGCCTGTTTCTAAGTCCCTAAAGACAGCCCAATGATCACATGTGTTTTTATATGTTTTTCACATCTGGGGAAGCTAGTTAGTTCATGTGAGCCATATAGATAACATTGCGCTGACGCCTGTGCATTCTAACAACACAGCACTAATTGGCTTAAATGCAAGTCAATAGATAAAGTCATGTGATCAGGGGCCAGTCAGAAGATGCTTAGAAACAAGGTAATCACAGAGGTAAAAAGTGTATAACCATGTATGTTTTCTGTTCCAAACGGGGGAATGGGTAATAAAAGGATTAGCTATCTTCTTAAACAATAAAAAATTTTGAGTTGACTGTCCTTTTAATATAACAGTGTTGGTTATGCAAAACTGGGGAATGGGTAAAAAAGGGATTGTCTATCTTTTAAAACAATAAATATTGTCCCTTTAAGTGAATCAGTTGCTCTGAATAATATAAGTTACTAGGAGACTGTGGATATTACTTGCTCAGTGCATTTTATAACCAAAGCTCCATAAGACTATATATCATTTATACTGCATGTAACATTCATGCTATGACGGTTATCATATTGTATGTGTGCAATGCTCTGCATGAGGGATACATGGAATGTTCTGCCTCTGCTTGAGTCGTCACCACATTTCACATACACAGTGCTCTGGGTGAAGTGGGAGGGGTTTGTGTGGGTGACTAGTATTTGTCTGTGGGTTTATCTATTATATTTAGGGATGACAAAGTAAAAGATAACAGTTAAAGCAATGGGGTTTAGACTGAAGGGGAATCAATTGAGTGAGTGTAGATAGCAGTTATTATTAATTATGTGAGGGCATCAGAAGGTCAATTGTGGGAGCTAGCATTGTTTGGGTTTATTACACTGGAGGGCTCTGTTGCAATTAGAAAAACCCTCAACGTAAAAAACAAATAAAAAACCCCCACTAGATACCAGTGTTAAAACAAATAAACACCTTGTAATTACAAGACATTTCTGTTGTGTTGCTATAGAATAATATATCAGTCAAGTCTAAACATTTTTGTTTGCTGCAATTGTTTTTCAATAGCCAAACTCCACCTGCAGACAACAAGGCTAGCTGTGGTCATTATGTAATTGCATTGTTTTCCAGTTGTTAACTGCTAAAGTCTGTCAGGTAATGATGTGTAGCAAGGTTAGCCTTGAGAAGTCTGCAGTGTGCTTTTCCAGTTCTGAGAATTAAAAAATCCCCAAATTTCAGAGGTAAATTACATCAATCAAAGATGGCCGCAACGATCGTCTGGGGTTGTCATGTTCCTTGTTCAGAGGAGAATTGCGTGGTATTTAGACAGAATCAGACTGATGTACTACAGGAAAGTTCTCCTCTTTGAAAAGCACAATTGAGCTAAATGAGGCTGCTCCTAGGTGGTAACTCGCTATAGAACAAGCTACTGAGCTGTTCGCTCCTGGTAAAGTGCTTCTCTCTCTGTGTGCAATTGTAATTTACATCAAAACGTAGCAAAGTTATTTTAATAAATACTTTATATTAATATCTCAGTGTTTTGTTTACAGCACTGGACCATCTATAAAAAAAAATAAGTATAAATTTAAATGCCAATACAACAAAGCAAAAATATTTTAATGTTCCTTTATTTTTTTATTTTTTTGCATCAGTATTTGATCATTAGATACTATTGTTTGTGACAGGATCACAAGAAACTAGTTTAGGAATTTGATATAGCTACTAAATACTTTTTTTTGAAATATCCAGGATTTGTGTATAGATGTAATCTGGTTCATTTTGTGGACCGTATTAGTGGCAGTGTCTGAGATCTACTCACAAACTACTGCTGTAGCAGTGCAATGTTTTGGTGCTGACATTTGCCCCTGCGATATTGTGGCAACGTAAATGTGGCTGATACCAACAACAGAAAACAGATTCTCATAGCTGCTTAACTGAGAAATATATTTTCATTATTTATTTTGCCCCCTTTTTGTGTAATTTAGCTCTAAAAATTTAGCAATTTCTAATTTTCAGAACACCCTGTTATATATCTGTGCCTAATTGATAACAACTGCAAATAAATGCAATTTATACTAACTTTATGACTGGGGCTAGCCTTGTTATCTGCTGACTAAAGACCAGATTGGCTCCTCCAATAAGGAAAATGGTGGTTGGAGTTTGGTTGTTGATATATTATTGGAGTAAAAAGGATGTTAATTTGTTTTAAAAATATTAAAACTTGGCTGATATGTTGTTCAATCGCAACGCAACACACATGTCTTGTAATTATAAGGTGTTTACTGTCCATTTAAATATCTTTCTCTAAGAGTAATGCACAGTTGTTGCAGGGTTTCCTTTATCTTGCCCTGGCATTCACAAATTACATATCTAAAGCAGTGTTTCTCAAATGCGTTGAGGCCAGGTTTTCATTATAGCTGAACTAGAGCACAGGTGGAATATTCAGCTGATCAGTAACCATGGTAACATGGTAGCTGATTATTTCACCTGTGCTCTAGTTCAGCTATAAGGAAAACCTGGCCTGTTGGGGGTACTGAGGACGGTGGTTGAGGATCTCATTATCCCTCAAACCAGACTGTGCTCCAGCTCCTCCAAACAACAGCAGCAGCAGTTTTTACTGAAGTCTTTCTGTTCTCTGTCCAGAGGGTACTTAGTTCCTCCTGCAAAAATAGTGCAGGAACTCCTTTCCCATGCGTTCCCGCTCGACTTGACCCCTGCTTTTTGGCCTCTCATGAGAGCATGTGACAAAAGTACAATTCTTACACAAAAACTAGCCTAGAATTAAACTGATATGTTATTGGAATTTCCCTTTGAGCATGTACTCTCAATATTAAAACAGAAGTATTTTGTTGTTGTTCCTTTTTTTGTTGGGTGCTCAGTGTCATAATATTTCAATTTTTATTTTTTTTAATGATGTTTTTATTGAGGTTACAATACAACAGTTAGACTTAGTTACATTGCCCAGTTACACATAAACAAACAAGTACAGAGTTATATAACTTGCTAGACATGCAGATAAGAATATGTATCATCAGAATTCACACTATTAATTGTTATAAATGGCATTAATAGTTTATATGTAAACCTCAGTTTTTATATAATAAATGTATAATGTATAATAGCCCCCTAAAGCATATTATAATTATAATAACAGATAAACCCCTAATGTTAGTGGACGCTCTTGGACCACTTGGCTATTTGGGAAAAATAGAGGGGTTAATTGGGGGGTGGGGGGAAGAAATAAAAGGTAGCTCTTGGACCTATGAAGGAAATAAAATCTTAGACTAAACAGTATAATGAGAACCCTATAAGTGTTTTAGATTAACTGTATAAATTATAAAACTGTGGGGGAAGGTCTTGTTAAGAGAGCTCTTGTTACCCCTAACTGTATGTATATAGGCAGCAATATGTTTTATATAAAAAAGAAAAATATAAGCTGGGGGGGAACCTAAGCAATAATGTGTGCAGAGCCATATTTGTTATATATCTAATATCTGAAATGAGAGTTAGATTTGTTTCTCATATGCTATTGTTGCTCTATATTTCCACACTCAAACAATCAAACTAAGAAGTTTTGAATCCTATATCCCACTCCCAACTAAGATTTTGTTAAATAACCAGACATGAAAAAACCCCTAGCTAAGACAGGTAGATGTCGTGCCATCTCGGCCGCTGATAGGCTATAGCACGACAATAATGGAAGTAGGGAGCATGTTGTGGACATCTGTGGGATTACAGCATAGCTGTCTCCAACCAATAGACTAAATTGTATGTAATTGATAACTACATAAACTATTATTTTGTATTAGAGATTAACCCTGTTAGTGTCTTCCTATGTACTATAGCTGTATTATGGGATAAGGTGTGAGGCAAAGACTGATATAAAACATTTGCCAATGAAAAGAAAAATAAGAATTGCTGATAGTCCCTCTCTGAAATAAGTGCATTAATACACTGAGTCAATCTGTGCAAGAGAGCCCAATGAGATGATAGAGTATCAATTAAGTCTACAAACTTCAGGCGTAATAGCCGTCATTACAGTATATTCAGAAAAATGGAGGGGATTTTAGGAATAGGAATATCCACCATAACTTTGAAGAACGATTGAATATAAACAGAAATATATAAACGTGCAGAACATGTGTTAAATAAAGCAGACCTCCAGGCATAGTTCGCAGAAGCATATTGTGATATAATCAGGTCACCAGTACTCTAAGAAGGGGTTGCAGTCCACCACTGTATTTGATACACTGCCGGTAACTATGTGTAAAAAAGCGCTTACCCAATTCCCAGCTTTCGACTTAGGAAGGTATTGTATGATGGAAGGCCGGCGTATGCACCAGGGTTTAATGTAATTAGCAACCCCAAAAACCATGACTGTAGGTCAAAGCCAGCAGGGATATGTCTCAATAGCGCATTACCTTGACTGTATTGTGTCCGCTGCCTTCCAGTAGCCAGATCGCTATATGCCAATGTCCCTGTTGATAACAGAAATGCTACCGCACAATTAGCAGCATCCGCCAGCTTCTCCATATCGTCCAGGCCCTCTGCCAAAGCAATTGACTGTCCGGCAACCCCAAGTTTCTTTATACTTTGGCTCATTAGATTGGGCGCAGGTAGCTCAGTCATCGCTTTAGTCATCTCCGAATGTGCTTCAGGACAACAGCACACACACGGGTCAAGCCCCTGCTCGGTCTCCAGGTCCTCTCCAGAGAAATATCCCAAGGCCTCTGTAGGTTCAGTTGGAGCTTGCTGTGTATCACTAGTAGATCTCTGTTGGTCTAGTTGTACATTTTTCGCTTCTGAAGGTGGTTTCAGCATGCTCCATAGGCTTCCCCATACTCTATCAATGAGTGCAGAGAGTCATTCAAAGTGATCACGTAAAAGTTTCTCTACATCTCGAAGGAGAATGTGCTTGGCGGGTGCCATCTTAGATTAGAGCTATTTACCCCTGTCTGTAATCTTTACACACACGCTTCCCCAAAAACTGTCAGGTACGGGATGTTCTTTATGGTTTTGGTCTAGTCTCAAGATCGGTAGCGATCCAGCACTACTTACCCCCCGGGGGGGGGGGTGCTGAGAACCTCTCCTTGGAAGGGCCGCCATAGCCTCAGCGTTCCGGTTCAAATATCCGAGGTAGGACCTCATATAAATTATAGCTAGTATCTCAGCAGTAATTGCTCATTTCATATCTTTCTGTTCTGAGGTTAGATGGTGCTATTTTCAGCCGGTAATTGGCGATTTATCAGCTGCCTACTCTCAGCTACTGAAATTGTGACCGCTTAGGTCGCTGCCCAGGGACCGCCCCCCTAATATTTAAACTTTTTTGCATCATTTTTTGTTTGATATTATGCACTGTAATATGAAGTAATTAGTGATTTATGTTAAAAAAATATTATATTTTATCAAAATTTTAGGGATTTCACTTCAATTTTAAAAGTTAAAGGGTGTTTCTAATAATAATTTTAAAAAAAAAGTTGGCATACTCCTGCCCTTGGTTCTGAAAGCAAGAAGTACACATATGCCCTATAACCTTAGCATTAAACATTTGCATATGATGCATCTTACCTCTTTGTTTTATAGGATTGTCAGCTGTCTTCCACAAAACTACTGGACACTCTAGGCTAGATTATGAGTGAATCGCTAGTTAACGTTCCCGCTCACGTGTTAACTTCACTAGATGGAGGCACCCAAAAAAAATGATCGGGACCATGTAAACTTCTTCTCCCATAGAGGTCAATGAAGTGTGAAAACTGTAAAAAAAAATCCTAACACCCATACTCACGAGCTAATGTGATCGCATATATTCAAGAGAGCTAAATCCGACATGAATTATTAATTTTTCACATTCCATTGTTCTTCACTTAGCAGAATATGTTCTATTTACTCTTTAAAGGGATAGCTTAGTCAAAATTAAACTTTCACGGTTCAGATAGAGCATGCAATTTTAAGCAACTTTCTAATTTTATCCTATTATCAATGTTTCTTCATTCTCTTGGTATCTTTATTTTAAAAAGCTGGAATGTAAGCATAGAAGCCGGCCCATTTTTGGCTCGGCGCCTGGATAGCGCTTGCTGATTGCTGTCTAAATGCAGCCATCCAATCAGCAAACGCTACCCAGGTGCTGAACCAAAAATGGGCCTGCTCCTAGACTTACTTTCCAGCTTTTTTAATTAAAGATACCAAGAGAACGAAGAAAAATTGATACTAGGAGTAAATTAGAAAGTTGTTTAAAATTGCATGCTCTATATGAATCATGAAAGTTTATTTTTGACTAGACTATCCCTTTAATACATATATATATATATATATATATATATATATATATATATATATATATATATATTTATACCTATATATCTATTCCTATAGATATATAGAGATATGTAATTTACATGAACAGTATCTGATATATACAGAAGTATATATTTAATAATAAAAAGTATGTTATTTTCTATTTTAAGAACATAGGAATGTAAAATATGCATTTTGCGCATTGTGTTTTTCAATTTAGATCTTATGAAAACTTAGTAATCTTAAGGCACGTTATTGAAATATTACATATAAACATAGGCATCCGCAGAAATTTTTCTAGGGGGTAAAACCCCTTTAAATATGTATGTGTGTGTGTGTATGTATGTATATATATATATATATATATATATATATATTTATATTTAAAAAAAAACACTCAATATTTTATTAATATTTTATTGTGACATTTCCGAGTCTACACCCCATTCTTCCCTTGTTTTTATATATGTACTCACCACTTAGCAGCTAGCTTCCAGCCTACCTAGGTATGCTTTTCAACAACGGATACTAAGAGAACTAAGCAAATTAGATAATAGAAGTAAATTGAAAAGTTGGGGTTTCATGTCCCTTGAATGTGACCTCTTTAACATTTCAAATAAGACTCTTAAAGGACCAGTCAACACAGTAGATTTGCATAAACAATAAATGCAAGATAACAAGACAATGCAATAGCACTTAGTCTGAACTTCAAATGAGTAGTAGATTTTTTTTTCTGACATTTTAAGTTATGTCTTTTTCCACTCCCCCTGTACCATGTGACAGCCATCAGCCAATCACAAATGCATACACGTACCATGTGACAGCCATCAGCCATTCACAAATGCATACACACTTATTCTTGCACATGCTCAGTAGGAGCTGGTGACTCAAAAATAAATATAAAAAGACTGTGCACATTTTGTTAATAGAAGTAAATTGGAAAGTTGTTTAAAATGGCATGTTCTATCTGAATAATGAAAGTTGAATTTTGATTGAGTGTCCCTTTAAGATTAATTTACTTAGTTCAAGAGAACTTTTTCAGCTTCTACATGATCAAACAATTTGTGAACGTTTTGACAAAGCTAAGAGAATGAGGCTTATGTGAGCATACAGAAGGGGAATTGTGCTAGTAGTAGGAAGTCTCCCCCCTCCAGATCCCATACATGTAAAATATTAAAAAAATGAATAAAAATGATTAAACATTATTATATATATATTGTTAAATATTCTAAATAATCCATAGAATATATCTATATATTTTTTTACAGTATGTTTTCATGTGTGTTAACCCGTTAAAATGTAAATCACGAAACACAATGCGCATAGAAAATAATGTACTTTTTATTTTTAAATATATATTTATGTATATATATAGATATCTGATAATCTTTATGTAAAATACATATCTATACCTATATATCTATAGGAATAGATATAGAAGGTATATATATATATATATTTACAATAAAAAGGACATTATCCTGTAAGTGAAGAACATTGGAATGTTAAATATGTACAGTAAATATACAGTATTTATATATATATATATATATACACATACATATACATATTTAGACATGTATATGTATGTATCTCTATGTTAACCCTTTGAGTGCTAATGACGGCTCTGAGCCATCACAGAGTTTCTCACTCTGGTGCTCATGACGGCTCAGAGCCTTCATGAGCACTCTCCCACCTTGAGGGAGATCTGGGGGCTCCTAACAGCTCCTACCCCGGCGATCATTGCCTGTAGAGTGACAGGCATCGCCGGGGCTTCACGTGATGCACGGTGACGTCATGCGCAATAGCGTGATGACGTCCCGTGCAACTTTATTTATACTTAACAATGTTAAATATAGGAGGAGGGGGCATGCTGCTTAGAAGCCTGTATCTCAGGCATCTAAGCAGCCACAGACCCCCAAGACCCACTGTTGGAAAGGGAATCGCTTAACCTTTCCAACAGTGTCCAACAAAGTCTTGGGGGTCTGTAAAAACAATAAAAAAAGTTAAAAAATGTTTTTTCAAAAATTAAATAAATTAAAAAAACCTTAGAAAATATTAGCACCCAGGTGGGAAAGTGCTTAGCACTCAAAGGGTTAAAGCCCTTTGCCTGCCTTTTTTTCTAACACCTCAGACCTCATGTCTTTGAACCCTAATAACTTTTTAATGCAATATTTTGCTATATAATTTTTTAATAGACAGTGTTATTATGAGTGTAACTGTACTGTTAAATATATTTTGAATGTTTTTTGTGCCACTTCTTTGTCTCGCGTAACAGCTAATCAGAGCTCTGAAGTTGCTCTAACCTGACGCACGTTAAAATGAATTTACGCTCAAGCGAACCTGTTTACTGTCAAATTGTAATACGCGCTATTTCTGACATGCTCAAAGAGTCGCAATATACCCCTTATTGCTCTTGTGCTACACTTAGCTCTACACTCATAATTTAGTCCTCTGTCGGTGACTGGGCACAGTGGTAAGTGGGATCATACAATGTCCCCCAAAAAGCTTTCGGTAACACACAAGTCAATGATTTTACCTCTTTGGCTGCTAGTAATTTATGTAAACCGAAGTAATTTGATCCACTTGACTGACCCTCATTTCCTTTAACTCCATATTTGTAATGCATTTTTGGCATAGAAGGACTTTTATATTTATCTAACATACAGGAATTTAAAAAAACTGGACATTTAAGTGTCCAGTATTTATGTAAAGATTTTACTGGACAGCTTACAAAAATATTTGACTGTCCAGTTGAATACAGGACACCTGGCAACCATATTGGTTTATGAGGTGGTACCCACACAAAGAACGCTTTATATATAAACAGTTTCCTGTATGTTTTATATACTCAGTTATGTGCATACTTCACATACACATCATTCACATGTACATAACATGAATGTGTCATGTGCACACTGTGTTATGTATGTCTCATATAATAAATGCTAGCTATGTTCTAAATATATATGGGTGTATCCAAACCAAGGTGGAGATTATATAGAATTTAAAAGGGAGAATGGATGATGGCAAACTGCAAATGGGAAATATGGAGAGAACAAAACAACTGGCAAAGCAGGGAAATGGGAGGAGGGGTGAGGAGTGGAAGAGCAGGAGGGATATGAGAGATGGCTAGCTAGAAGCAGGGCAACCTAGACTGATGCACGGAGGGAGGAGGGAGAGCTAGATACAGCAGAGCAGAGATGGAGGGGTGACGAAGGAGTGATAGATACAGAGAGAAGAGGAGGGATTGAGGGATGCGGGAAGAGGGGGAGGGATAGAGGATGGGAAGGAGAGATCCAGGGAAGCAGAAGCATCCTAGCCGTAATTACAGGATTTTTCAGCATCTCTCCTGTTTTCTGCATTATAGCAGGTAAGTAAAATTGCTATTACATATACCATAGTTATACATGAAAGGGTAAGGTAGACAGGGAGGGTGTATAGGCTATGAGCATCTGGCTGATGTTTTTATCCTGTGATCACTATTAATACAGAACTGGCTCTGGTTCAGCCTCAGAGCGATTAATAATGGTGCTCTCTAGATAGAAATACAATGAGGGTTAAGAAATAAGCTTTGGAAGCCTGTGATGAGACGGGAGGAGGAATGTAGCGGTGATTGTTGTTATAGGTGGATGCAATAGACCTGTGTAGTCATTAAACAAAGAGATGTAGAGGTGAGGTGGGGGTACCTAGAATTAGATGGGTAGGAGGGGATACCTCAGGTAGGAGGAATATGAGGGCTGGAGAGATAAGCATGGGCTTTTTGGTCTTTTGTAAGATGTATATATATATGTGTGTGTGTGCAAAGTGCTAAAATAGCTGTGAGTTGCAGTGACAGCGGAGGATGGAAAGGTGTATGTGTGAGAAATGCTGATGTATTGGTGTCTAAACCCATTCCAAAAGGGCAAAAAAAGCCCAACATTTCAGGACTTAAGTCACACATGATTCTAGCCATTGTAGATGGTTTAGTTTAGACACCAATGGTGTGCAGTTTAGCTGGGTATGTGCATATATATATATATAGGAAAGAAAAGGCTATTAGTCTACTCCATATTAAATATAAGGAAAAAAAACTAACTTTTTACATAGTTTTTTTTACTATTATTATCATTTATTTGTATAGCGCCGCCAAATTCCGTAGCTATAGATATATATATATATGTGTGTGTGTGTATATATATATATATATATTGTATATATGAATTCTCAGAATAGCAAGATCCTTAGACACAATGGTACATAGGCATCACTGTACAAAGGCAGGTTTATCCTTAGTTTTTGTGGAATAAACAGAAAGGCAGAGTTGAATTTCTATAAAGAATTTTACAATATAGATGGTCTAGTAACAGAGAGATACTCATGTATGTGCACTGGAATTGCCATATTGTGAAAAAAGAGATGGCTGTGCACAAACTAAGGCCTAGTTTCTATAACTGTGTAAACTGGTGGTGACCTAAAACATCTCCATAAAGGATATATTTGTTGTTCTCATCAATCTACAGAGTTTACAGCAGCAATGCAAACTAGGCCTTAGTGCTTGAATAGAACAAGTTAACAGTGGCAGAGATGTTTTTCTGTATTGTAACATTGCAGTGTTAAAACCTCTGTATATATACAGTAGTGGAATAACAGAGAGGACCAAGGTGTAGTTGTGGCATTAAAACATAAAGCAGAGTGACACAGAGGTTACACATTTTGAAACATTCTTTTTTAGATGGAAAAGATACAAAGAAAACCCTTTATCTTAACTGTTTGGGACCAGAAAAGGTTTGGATTTCGGAAATATTTGGATTTTGGAACATTTGCATCAGTAAAATGGGACAGTTTGGAGAAGTTCTGGGACCAAGTGTAAACAACAATCTTATGTTATGAATTAGGCAAAATGTATTTGTCATAAAACAGCTTATACATGGAGCCTAAAGGTAGTTTTATATCATTTATATCACATAGTACCATCAGAAAGATAGTACAGTACTGTAATCAGAAATTAAATAGTTTCTTTAAATTAAAGGGATGCTAAACCCAATTTTTTTTTGTTCGTGATTCAGATAGAGCATTCAATTTTAAGCAACTTTCTAATTTACTCCTATTATCAATTTTTCTTCTTTTTCTTGTTATCTTTATTTAAAAAGCAGGAATTTAAAGCTTATGAGCCAGCCCATTTTTGGTTCAAAACCTGGGTTATGCTTGCTTATTGGTTTGCTAAATGTAGCCACCAATATTAAGCAATTGCTATCCAGAGTGCTGAACCTAAAATGCTTTTTTTAAAAAGATAGCAAGAGAACAAAGAAAAATTGATAATAGGAGTAAATTGGAAAGTTGCTTAAAATTGCATGCTCTATCTGAATCATGGTAGAAAAAAATTGGGTCTAGTCTCCCTTTAATATATATATATATATATTATTTAAATTTTTGATAATTTAATTTTTAAAAATATATTAATATTAATTAAAAAGTTTAGATTTTAGAATTAGATTTTAGAATTCAGGATCTGTACCTGTATCATATGAGCCAAACAAAATGAAAGGGCCCTGAATATTTTGAACGTCTAAAATAACTGATGGAGCTTTTGTGGAGTAGCTAAAGGGACTGTATATTGTAAAACTGTTTTTATCTTAATGTGTTTACAATTATTTGTTATACCTACTGCAGAGCTTAAAATGTATAGCAACAAGCTAATTTATGTTTATTTTGCAATATGAAATAGCTGTTTTGCTAATTGACCAACACAACCCATTTAAATGAGCTGAGCTTGCAGGTAGCGCCGATCTCATCATCTTTTCACTTTATATACACACAACATCCTCTGAGAGAGCATTTGAAATTAACATTTTAGTACCTACATCTATCACCAGCCCCCCCCCCCATGGAAGTGTTATTTCTTCTGCTAAATCTTTTTTTACCCAGCTTTTCTATAGCCAGTACTGACATTTTTAGTATAGTTGGTCGTTACAATAGGCAAAAGCAGCTATTTAAAAAGTCTAAATAAAAGTAAATAAGCTATTTGTAAACAATTCAATACATTCCAGCAGGTAAGGTAAAAATGGATAATTAGAAACACTTTAAAGGGGAGGATAATTTACTTTGCATTGTCCCTTCAAACGCTTAGATCCCTGGTGTAACAGCTTTACTACACTACCTTTCAGCCTAATTGCTAGTGCAGTGCAGTTAAAGGGACATTGTACTATCATGCATATAAAAGAGCAGCATTTACACATGGAACAAATAGTTTTGTCTAAAAAAAAAAAAGGTTGTTTATTTTTAAACTGAATCTAATACTGCAGTATTGGTTTTGTACTTCCTATTAATCATCACTGGCTGAAAGGACAACTGCCTCTTCTTTATTGGTGGAGAGGGACAAGCCTCTGCAAGTGTGACAAGTAAACATTGGTATATTGAGCACAGGGACATGAGTTTTTTTTAACCAATACTAAATAGTGAAATATATTTTAGATGTTCAACCCCTTAGATGGTAGAAATGATAGCAGCACACTTTTCTGCAATGCCTTACAGCTCTTTCTAGTATCTAAGAGGTTAATCCCAACCAAAAGATGATATCACAGCTATACCTACGGTTCAGAGCATTCATCCCGCTAAAAGCTTCTCTGTGCATTGCCTTTTGGCTAATTCATGCAAACACAGTTTCATAATGTCATCTGCTTTGTTTTCTCTCTAGAATGAAGCCCTGGAAGGACTCCTTATCATGTTTACAGTGATTAGCAGGCTGCCGTGTTGTGTCTAGGATGGAGGTATGATGGGAAATCTAGGGGCTGGGCAGGATATATAACGGCCTACATGACTTATGTGCAATAAGTGGAGATATCGTCAGAGTCCAGGACCGGTGCCTATTTTTGCTACATGTGTCTAATTTAGGAACCAATTATATTTGAAATTATCCCATTATGATATGTGACAAAATAAAGGTTTCTTATTTCTTTAGTGCATCAAAGCTTATGGCTAGTTCTAATGATAAGACAAATTTGTAGCTTGAAATCAATTTAACTGACTTTGACTGTCTCGCTAAGGATAGTGAAGGTCTAAACTAATTGCTCTGTGCTCCTTACACAAAGAAGGAAAATTCATGGAAATTATGGATTTACCACAAATAAGGGGAAAACATCTAAATAAAGACAGTTGATAATGATTGTAATAATATCAATTAATCAATCCACATATTTCTAAGCAATGCTTTCCAGCACCCAAAAGGTTAAATAGACAGTGTACTATAAAAAGGTTTTTCCCATATGGGTTTCCAATGACTTGTTATACCAGCTGTATACCAGAGTATAAAATGTATGAAAATTTGCTTCTTTTGGTTTCTGTTTTATGTGAAATAGCTGGTTTTGTTCTTTGAAACTACAAACCATTAAAATGGTTTGAACTTGCAGGGAAATCAGATCTCCTTATTTGATCACTTTCTGTACACACACACATCCTTCTTTATATTATCTATGTCTGAATACCAAAGCCCAATACTTAGGAACTGATATTCAAAACCTTGCCAGCATGGAGAGGTCACACAAAATCTTTGAGATTATTTTAGACCTTATATTGTAATGTAGGAGTCTCTGTTTCACATAAAGAACACTACATAGTAACATTAACATTTCTCAAGATAAAATTTGTGTTTCTATTTTTTTTCTTAAGGGCCTCGCCGTACCAACAAGATTTCTTAGAATATCTCACCTGAGCAGCAAGGTTTTAGAGAGAACAACTTAAAAGTTATTATTGTATTACTTAGCTCTCCTAACCCCTACTGGAAGTGTAATTCCTTCTGCTGGTTATGTTTATGTTTACACAGCTGTTGTATAGCCAATACTAAAGTATAAATGCTGATCTAAAATAGATCATTAGGAACAAATTCAGCCCCCTGATAATGGAAACAAAGAGAGCTGTAGTTGTGGAAAATACCATGAGATGACTATAAAACGATAATGCGCTTTTTGCATAATAAAGCACACAAATTAACAACATTGAGATACACACAGGTTAGAAGCAGGGGCGGCAGGATTTAGTAGGGTGCAACATTTTGTGGGTTTGATCACATGATGTCTTCCCATTCCTGTTTTATACATTCATGTTATTACAAAATATTTCTGGTTGTCTAGTGGAGCTGCTTGACCCCTCTAAGCATCCACTGGCCTTCAATTGTGAGAATGATATGAGCAGGGACGAAACTACAGGGGGTGCAGAGGTCGCAATTGTGACTGGGCCCCTAAGGGTGGGGGCCCAGCTTAAAAAATAAATAAATTTTAATAAAAAATGTTGACCTGCCACTGCCTGCACTGATATCATGTGAGTGTGACATGATGCTTCACTAATGTCTCTGACTACAGGGGTTAGTCTTTCTGTTTTACCCATTGGTGTTTATGTGTGTATGTATGTGTGTGTGTATTTATGCATGTATGTGTATGTTTGTGGAACCAGCAAATTACAGACCTTGTTACTACAGCATGGGGGGGGGGGCGGGGGGTAAACAGTGTCAGTCTATATACCACTATATACAGTACGGGGGGCTGGACCATGTCACAGACTACTGTGGTCACTTTATAAAGTACTGGGGCAGGTAGGGTCAGGCCAGCCATCTCACCGTGTCACTATGTACAGTAATAGGGGGTCAGACCATTTCACAGACTGTGGGCACAGGGTACCTCTTTTTGCAGACATGTAACCTGATTCACATTTTTTTTCTGTGTTAAATGTAAAAAATAATAATAAAAAAAGATATATATCAAATTCACTTCTTTTTTTTTGGGTGGGGGTGGGGGTGGGGGGTAGGGGGGGCCCTTCTTAGATTCTTGCACCTGAGCCCTGTGGTTTCTAGTTATGCCTCTGGATATGAGGTAAATATATCTAGAATTGTTGCTGTAACAAGCAGATTTCCCAGTGCCTAGGGCAGTACAAAAAATAAATATATTACTGGTTGACATGGAACATTTCCATTCAGATTTTTATGATACCTCACATCTCATTTATTGTGGCTGACATAACTTTAATTTATAATACCTGGATTTTGACATTCCAAATAAAATTGCAGATAAAGTTTTTTTTTTTTAATATGGTCAGTATTTTTGTAAATCTATAGATAGAACTCTCTTTGAAGATATTTGTATTCATTTGATACACAGAAAATGTTTAAATACTCCACCAAGAACGTCAGTTCCTTCAGACAAAGTTCTAAAAGGAATTGGAATTTTATTGCGTTATCTGTATGCAATGTATTTGTTTTGTTATGCAATGTTTAATCTGTGTTTATGTTTACTTGTTTGTAAAAACATTGCCATATCTTCTTCGTTAAAGTGATGGTAAACTGAAAGCATTGTCTACTTCTCATACGATCCTAAAATAAAAATAAACTTGAGTTTAAGTCATGAAAAATTAAAATTTTCACTATTAATACCTTTATTTTCAACGCAACAGCTACTATTTATTGCGATCCGCCGACAGCCCCAATAATTGCGTGGAAGAAACTTACTTTAAGTATATTCTGACAGCGCTAATATACTTACACTAAGGGCAAGATTTATCAAAGTGAGAATAAGAAAATTCTCACATTTGTCGTCAAAAAAACCTCACAAATTATATCACCATATTTATGAAAGGTTATGCGCCAATAAAGTCTCAACTTTTCATATGTGCGAACAAATTGACTCATAACATTCGCAAGTCTTAAGTATATGCGAATAAATTGTCTGGAAATGCCTAATTCTTGTATTATTCTCTATTGGCATTTTAAAATGCCTGTATATATTCGCAGTTCTCATATATTTATGAAAAGTGGTGCATGTAATATTCACTGCTTTTAATCTCGCCAATTTGTAGGTTGCGAGGAGTGAAAAATAAAGAGCAATATTGTTGTTTGTCTGGAGGGAAAATGGAAATATTTCTTTTACTTGCTTTATCTATGGTTAGAAATTGCCCACAACAAGGCGCAGATCCTGAATAATAATAAATATATTATAAAAAAGTAAAATAATTTAAGTGCAATTGAAATAAGTGTATTAAAAAGAACGAAGATGAGCTCCAAAAAACGGGCAACCTTCCTTAATGAAAGAGAGCCAAAGAAGGGGCAAAATAAAACTAACTTTAATATATAAGAAATAGCATTCTTTTAAACAATCACTTGATTAAAACAATAAACCATTTATTGGTGTCTAAAATTAAGATTGATAAATAAAGTGAAAATGACATTTTCGCAAGAAAACTAGGATCAGCCATTCGCTTGACATCGCAAAAAAGTTTTGCCCCAAAAATGTCTCTAGAATTTTGATAAATACTGGCGACATTTTTGAATTCACACATTGCGAACTATTGCGAAAATAATCGCGACTTTTTCGGCGCATTTTTTCGGGGCTTGATAAATTTTGCCCTAAGTTTCATCCAAATATTTACTACGCTGAATATCTATATTCCAATGAACTGTGGGCAGATTTCTTCAAAGTTAAACTACGCGTGCGAGTAAGGAACGATCAGAATCTGCATGACGTCACTAACGCATGCGCAAATGAAATTAATTTTTTTTCTACCCAATACAAAAATGCCCAAATGCCATGGATTTAATTGGACCACACAATTATCATCATAAAATAAAATGTCCGCTGTCGGCGGATCGCAATAAATAGTAGCTGTTGCGTTGAAAATAAAGGTATTAATAGTGAAAATTAAAATTTTTCATGACTTAAACTCATGTTTATTTTTATTTTAGGATCGTATGAGAAGTAGACTTTGCTTTCAGTTTACCATCCCTTTAACAGTAGAAGTTTGTAGTCGAGTGTTAGCAGTTGTATTAATTTTATAGTGATGGGATTTAATTTAGTTTTGTCTGTAGCTAAAGGGGGGGGGGGGGGAGTTATACTTGGTTAGCATTAGTTGTGTTGTGTGTTCTTGAATGTATTTCTTGAGCATTTTGGGTCGCTTGTTGTTTGCTGTGGTCTTATTGCTGTGTTCTCTGCTGTTTTTTTGTTGGGAATTATCTTGCTTTATTCCATCTGTGTGTTCCATTAGGTTTTTTTATTAGATTTATGCTGCCTATGATTTTATGATTACTGTGTATAGTAGAAAGACATGCATTTGTTTTTGTCTTATGTTATGTTATTGATATGTTAAAAAGCCATGCAAATGCTGTGTATATTTAAAAAAATACTCTTCTTTGTACTGTGATTATTTACTGTGCCTATCTTTTTGGATTGTGTTTCATTGTTCACTTAGGTATTTTATCTATAATGTTTGTCTCTTTCAATTTTTTTTGTCATTTTATTTCCTTAAAGGGACATAACATTTTTCTTTCATGGTTCAGAAAGAACAATTTTAAAACAATTTCCAATTTACTTCTATTATCAACATGTCTTTGTTTTCTTGTTATCCTTTGTTGAAAAACAGGAAGGTAAGTTCGGGAGTGAGCATGTGTCTGCAGCCCTATTTGGCAGCAATTTTACAACAATGTTATACATTAACAAGAGCACTCTATGGCAGCACTATTTATTATATTCTCTATCTGAATCATGAAAGAAAAAATTAGGGTTTCATGTCCCTTTAATTTCTGTATTTGTTTAATTTTAATATATATATTAGGTGGTTGTGTTTGTAATGTTTATGTTATTAACATATTAACCATTAGTATTCTGTTAATTTTTTTTTGTAACTTCTTGTATCTTCCTGTTTTTTTGGGGGGGATCTTGATTTATGGATAACGTTGCCTTGTTGCAGTTACAAGGGAGCCGCTTCCAGTTTCATTCCTCCCCTGTTGGCCCTTGTGGGTATATAGGAGTAAATAATCTGCCAATGATGTAGTCTGCTGTAGTCTTTGTTTGGTGCTTTTGCATAATCTGGTAAATGGTAGTTTTCTGTTTGCGGGTGTACAATTAGCAGTTAAATCGGTCTGTTTACTGAGGTCTCTTGAAAGCATTAAATGCAGTAATATAATTTGCTTAGCAAAGATGGGCTAGCACTGAGTCTGTTAATTGTATTGGATTGCCCTCCCCCATTTGTCCTGACTCTATAGGAATCCAATTTAAGGATTATCCCTGTGGGGTTTAATTCATAAATCTGACTCATTTTTATTCAACTAATTTTTATCTATCTTTCTATCTATCTGTAATTTATTGGTCAATGAGTTATTTTTTTATAAATACTGTATATTTATTTGTTGATAATGTGTGTTAGTGTAATTGTCTACCTCTCTCTCTCTCTCTCTCTCTCTCTCTCTCTCTCTCTCTATATATATATATATATTATGTTGTGTTGTGTAGTTCCATACTTGGTTTTATTACACAAGAGCCTAGAACAATCAATATTATAAATTTACCAATATCTGATAGTTGATAGAATAATATGTGGTTCAGTAATTTTAACTGACTGATCTGAGGTCTATGTTTATGCAAAAAATTGCTCCATTGTTCGTGGTTAAGATTCAGGGATTTTTACATTTCCCACAAGGCCATCAAGTCACCTCAGTGTGATCATGCAATAAAAACACATTAATGTATAAAAGTATATTTGCTGTGAATTCTACACTATGGACAATGTTGACTAAATGAGTCATAGTAACTTGGCACTGTTTTTGTAATATATTAAATTAAACTGCTGTTTGAAGGGTGCATTATGAATGATATAATGCTTTTCAAACTATAATATCTAAGGCTTGATGTTATCGGGGAATTGCTGTGCAGTAAGCTCGGGATCTGTCCAAAGTGCTGAAACGTTCCATTTCATCCATATGTAATGTTTTTGTTTCTTCAAACATCTGAAACATCTATCACCTGCCTTTTGTGTATGCATTTTCCCATTCCCTGGACAGCTTCTAATGACTTCTACCGTAAATATATTAATATTTATCTAAGTAAGGCTGAGGCCTAAGAGGGAGAAAGCTGTTTCTGTAAGAAGGGAGGTGGCTCCAGCTGAGATAGTTGTATTGTTGGCATAAAGGGCTCCTTGTTCTCTTGCCTGCAAAGACATGTCTTTTATGTGCGGGTGAATGCTGCCCAGGGAACGCTGGCAGGAACTGCTCATGGAAATGATCAGTAAGCAGCAACTGCAGGAAGCAGGCAGAGATTGTAGCATAGTAGAAAGAAAAAAACAACAATAAGTTAGAAAGCAATGGTTGGTTGCGCACATACATATAAAGTACCAACATGTACAGTAAACCTGTACTAAGCAATACAAAGTAATTATTTTAAGATTTATCTCTGTATTTTTAAAATCTTTCAAGGCTATTTTAGTTGTAATCGAGTGCTTTCTGAAGTGGTGACCTTACAGGATTTTTTAATTGTATATTATGTATCTTTTTATGTCCATTATTAGTATGCACATTATATATATATATATATATATATATATATATATATATATATATATATATATAGTTTAATCAGGACCTTATTTTTATTTGTGAATGTTTGCAGTTTAATATGTGATAGTGCAAGTGATAAGCATATACAGTATTTTGCATCCCTGCTTTAGGATGCACAGTGTAGCAATAATAACACGTCTGCAGGTCCCAGAGGATCTATCAGGCCGACAGCTAATTTAGGGAAACTCATTAATTTCTGCCTGTGACCCAGATGGTCAGTAGTCCCATACTCATGCCAGCTCTGTTCAGTATTCCCTGCATGACTGAACCCTCTGCATGCATTGATAGATTTGCATTGCTGCAGGGTCACAGCCATTAGTTGAGGCTCACAGAACTCTCAGATAGAGATGGAGCTAGGATTTTTGGCTACACGGGCAAAGACACAAGCAAAGACACATTTTGCCCCCCACCCCCTGAAGTAATTTTACACCATTACTGTTTTTTACAAAATGTTCTAGTGATGTGTTAAGCAACTATAGATAACTTTTAACTTTTTTTTATCTATAATAATAGAGGAAATACATTTCCTTTATCACATCAAATTCCTGACTGTGAATCTGATTTATTATAACCATAATAGCTATAAAGGTTAATTTCTGCATGACCTAATGTACCAAAGTGGTGGCTCTGCACAACATAGCAAACCAGTGGTGGCTCTGTATAGTGAATTGTTAAATGTGTTAGCAATACAAATTGCAAAGGAAAATATGTAGACTGATAAAAGGAAACCAAAACAAATGTATTGTATACATTTCCTAAAACCTGGAGCGGATGGGGAGGTTTGGGTAATGTAAAGGTAAGCGCTACCAATAATAAAGATACAATGGTGTTTGTTATAGTACAAGAGAATCCTATGTCATTAGATTAAATATTAATGCAGAAAAGTTATTTTGAAACCCAACAGTTTTTCTACATCATTTTTTCAGAAAAGCCTCCTATGAATATGATATGGCTACCACAATTAAATAGTGAAGAACAATATATATATTGTATTATTTACATTATGCTGCAGTAATAATCCCATGTACAAAAAAATATCTAGAATTATCATTAGATGCTGCAGGATTTGGAGTTAACTTATGTTTGCCTTTTTTGGGATGAATGTAGTTCAGTCATGCTGTCTGTCTTAGAATTTTCATTGCCATATATATATAAAATTATATTTGTAGCCCTTGACAAGATAAAATATTATTTATAATGTTACATACATTTTAACAAGTAGAGTAGACCCTGAGATGGACTGAAGACTGAGCCGTGCTTGTTTCTAATACTGATATTCCCTACAGCTGTACTTTACAAATAAACGTTACGTAATTATAATAATAATATGATTAGTCTGTTCTAAGCTAAATCCTGCTATGCTTCAGTATTTTATTTTGTTATTGTTGTGGAAAATAAAAGAGGAACAGCCTAGAAGAAGAAATGGGCCAGAGGTACAGACAGGAGGGAGATCCTGATATTGAGCCTGGGCCACTGAAAAGGAGAGTAGGTGATGAAAAAGAGAGGGGAATATCTTGTGTGTTGTGGTGAGTGAGGAATGGCTGCAAAAAGGGAGATCCATTCTTGGGTAAACCAGAACAGGATTATTGTAGGCCCATAAGGCTTAGGGCACCTTCAATATTGCTTCAAAGGGTTTTGTTTAAAAGGTTGAGCGATGTGGAAACAGTGAAAGGTTATCAGTTGCACTGTATCACCAACTCATGGATGACTTGGAGGCCACCGACCAGGATGTAAACAGTAAGACAAACATGTTGGTTAGTGTATATTGCCTGGTCTTTTTTTCTGTGGTCTACAGCCCTGATTGGCTTTATAGAAATTAAGACTTGGCTGATAGGTTATTCTATAGCAACACAACAGAAATGTCTTGTAATTACAAGGTGTTTACTGTCCCTTTAATTTCCTTTCCCTCTAACCCTGAGGGATTGAGCAGTGTGAAGAGGTGCACAGAAATGGATACCCAATGTCCTGGGAGCCATAGGTTGCGCACATTAAGGGCACCTCAAGAGCGAGAGAAGCTTTATAAGAAGCAAACAAATATGCACTCGCTCTTTGTGTAATTGGTTTACAATCATTCTGTGCTTGTGAAAAATATTTATGCAGCCATCACTGAAAGTACTTGAAACTCATCTACTCTTCCTCATTATTCTGACCTATGTGAAAGGTTTGTGGTGGGTGAATTATTCCCTCAAAAAGGGATATTAAGTAGGTGCCTGAATCATTCACGTTTATTATTTATATGTTGGCTTTTGTAAAGTGAACACAAAATTGACAGCATTGAATATTGTATAGGCTTTGTGCTATTACAATGCAGGGTTAATGGCAATCTGTGTATACAAAATAAATGAAATATTGCTTGCTTTTGTGTAAAAATGTGCTTATTCCAATTTCCCTAGAGAGGCCAATAGCAAACTCTGTAACCTGCAAATGGGGACTGGGGTGTTAATGTCACTTTAACACAGCAGTTAAAAATATAAATAAATATTAAATAAAACATATTTGGGTGTGAAACCTGCCCATTAGACATTTCTGATATCCTGCACACAATAATCTGAGAGTCAGATAATTTATACTAGAAGCATGTCTGCCAATACATGTAAATTGCACATATGTTTCTATTCATATATGTAATTCTTCTATGTGCATTTAAATTTTGACCGGAATGTCCCTTTAAGAGAGCTGTACACAGAAGATCACATTGCAAATTTAAAGGGACACTGAACCCAAATTTGTTCATTTGTAATTCAGAAAGAGCATGCCATTTTAAGCAACTTTCTAATTTACTCCTATTATCAATTTGTCTTCGTTCTCTTGCTATCATTATTTGAAAAAGAAGGCATCTAAGCTTTTTTTTTGGTTTCAGTACTCTGGACAGCACTTTTTTTTTGGTGGATGAATTTATCCACCAATCAGCAAGGACAACCCAGGTTGTTCACCAAAAATGGGCCGGCATCTAAACTTACATTCTTGCATTTCAAATAAAGATACCAAGATTATGAAGAAAATTTGATAATAGGAGTAAATTCGAAAATTGCATAAAATTTCATGCTCAATCTGAATCACGAAATTAAATTTTTGGGTACAGTGTCCCTTTAAGGAACTAGAACTTTTTAGCGAAGAAGAGTGGGATAAAATTTAAAAGTTAATAGAGATGTATCCATAAAGATTTGCTGCTGTAATAAATGCAAAGGGTGACTGTACAAAGAAATAGTTACAATCAGGATGTTGATTTTTTTTTTATATATATAATAAATAATAATAATAATAATAATAATAATAAGGGACATGAAACCCAACATTTTGTGCAGTCACCAATCAACATCTCACTCCCAGTAATGCATTGCTGCTCATGAGCCTACCTAGATATGCTTTTCAAGTAATGATATCAAGAGAATGATGCTATTTATATAATAGAAGCGTATTGAAAAGTTGTTTAAAATCACATGTTCTGTTTCAATCTTGAAAGAAAAAGTTTGGGTTTCATGTCCCTTTAAAATGTTGCTAAACATGAACTATTTTCTTTTTTCTCTGGATTTTTGTTTGCTGGAAGATCACATTACCGATGAAAAAAAAGTCTGACATTTACAAAAACCTGCAATTTCATAATGGTGTGTAGACTTTTTATATCCACTGTACATATTAAATATAAAATACAGTATATGTTAATTATTAAAATAAATGTTTCAAAAGTGTTTTAAAGGGTTATGGTATATGAAAAGGTGTTTGACAGGGAAGGGCTCAAAGGTGTATATTTGTATGTGTGTATGTGTATACATATGTATGTGTATATATCTGTACATACACACACACACACACACACATATATATATTTATATGTATATATATATATATATATATATATATATACACCTTTGAGTCCATCCCTGTTCAACACCTTGACATATACTATATCCCTTTAAATAAAAATAATTCAAATAGCATTGTTCTTCACTTAGAAGAAAATGTTTTATATATATATATACACATATAGGACCAACTTTCTTGCATAGCTTTTTTAGAGTATGAGCCACAGATTAAATTCAGATCCACAAAAGACTCTTCTCTCCTTTTTATGGATTTTCATGTATTTATTGATTCCAACGTTTCCGGTGCCGATATATACAGTATATATATATATATATATATATATATATATATATATATATATACATACATATATATATATATGTGTGTGTGTGTATGTCTTTTGTGGATCTATATATACACAGTATATATATATACTGTATATATAGAAAAATAAATGTATGTATCAATATAGATATAGATATATAGCTATGGATAGGAATATTAAATATATATATAAGTTAGCACTGCGGAATCTGTTGGTGCTCTACAAATAACTAATAATAATAATAATAATAATAATAATATCGAAAGATATATTCAAAAATAAAAATAACATCTTAGTGAAGAACAATGCTATCTGAGTATTTCTTAATGCACCTTCCGATTTAGCGCACTTAGGGGCCGATTTATCATGTTCGTGTGAAATGCTTGGGCAATGCCGCCCCCTGCACATTCGCGGGCCAATCGGCCGCTAGCAGGGGGTATCAATCATCCCGATTGTATCTGATCAGGATGATTGCTGTAACCCACCTCAGAGGTGGCGGACGAGTTAAGGAGCAGCGGTCTTAAGAGTACTGCTTCTTAACTTATGTTTCAGTGCGGAAAATGCTGCATTCACAGAATCATAAATCAGCCCCCCAGCCTTTTGCAGCTTTGGCTTAGCGTGCGAGTGACAGCCAGAGCAAGGTTTCGTAGCTTACCCCATAGATGTGTATGGGTAAAGGGCATTAGTGAGGCCACTCTATATGACATCCAGATGTGTGCCTGAGGCTTTCACTGGAGCACAAACTTAACTTGTAATATAAGGGCAATAAGGAGCACTACTGATTAACCTTGAGCAGTGTTAGCGCTAACATTTTTTCACTCCACTTGTAATCTAGCCCTATATCTATAGCTCTGTATGGTCATTTCACTTCAATGTCCCTATAAGACACAAACATAACTTTACTGGTTGGTTTCCTTTATGTCATGTGATGCTAATCTTTGTTGTGCTTGGTATTCTTTAGAAAAACATAGATAAGTGTTAGTAACAAACTGATACAGAATATTGCATACATGAGACTGAAAAGCTTTTCAGGTTTCTGTTGGCAATGACAGTTAAAGGGATATGAAACCCAAAAATATTCATTTGTAATTCAGACAGAACTTACCATTTAAAAAAAAAAAAAGTTTCCAATTTACCTCTATTATCAAATTTGCTTTGCTCCCATGATATTCTGTGTTTAAGAGATACCTAGGTAGGCATCTAGAGCACTACATGACAGAAAAGAGTGCTGCCCCCTAGTGCTCTTGTGAATGGATAACATTCTTGCAAAACTGCTGCCATATAGTGTTCCAGAAATGAGCTAGCATCTAAGCATATATCCCTGATTTTCAACAAATGATACAAAGAGAATGAAATCAAATAGAAAGTTTAAAATCACATGCTCTATCCGAATCTGAATCATGAAAGAAAAAATTTTTGCATTTCACATCTCTCTAAACTATGCCTATCTAGAAATGCTTTTAAAAAACGAATTAAAGTGAGACAGTGTGTTTTAGTGATTGGGAGATTTAATATATCCCAGAGATAGCAGACTGCCAGTCTAGCAAATAGGCTGTATATTAGTTTGGATACAGCATAAACCAAGGCATATGTACTTTGTGCATGACAGTGACACACCAATAAGTGTTGACCATTTACATTTATTTGAAGATGGTGTAGTAATGATTGTTTTTCATTCCCAACTGGAATGTTAGGTTTACATCTAAAGGAAAAGGAAATGAGAGTAAGGACAGCATGATGTGCATAATAAAAATATTAATAATTATTATTATTATTACTATTATTAGCAGACTAATTTGTGTACACTCAGAATGCTTACTCAGTAATAGAATAAGTGAGTCTACCATACTTGCTAAACAGTCCTTTTGCTCTAAAGCATAATTGATACAGCCTAAATGATTAAAAGCTATTAGTAGGTTTGCAATTTAATTTGTTGATGACTTGTCCCATCTGTGTAAGGAAGTTGGTGGTATCTTCCTAAGAAGATAGGCTTTTGAGAGCTGGAGAATAATTCAAACCCTAACCAATAGCTTAATCTTGTATTTGATGGGGTAAATGAGGAATCATTATTGCAGCATTCCTATTCCAAGACGTGCTCTGCCTCTTCTGTGAGATTCTGTTGGAGATGTCTCTAAGGTCTTTGTGATAGGTCACTAGGCATTTGTGGTCTAGGTAGGGATCTGTGATATGGTCTTTACATCTCAGGGGATGGGTTATTTATGTATATGTGTCTTGTGTTTCTCAGATTTCATATTTTTTTATAGACACCATCCTAGGTTGTCTTAATTCAGATTGCACCATCTTGGTACCAATTAAGCACTGTGGGATTTTAACTATGTTCTCTAAATTATCATATTTCTGTCCTTTATGGTTCAGTGGGATGCGTTTTTAGTTCTCTCAGATATTGGTCACCTGTGTCTGTGTACCCTTTAGTTCCAGGTGTGTCAAGTCCATTTAACCTTTTAATATTTGGCTACTTAACTCTCTGTGGGATGGACCTTTGTGTCTTTGTGGCAGATATCATTTAGGATTCTGTAGGTTGGGTCCATTTGGTCAGAATGGATTATATTCCTTGACTGTATGATGTGGTGTGCATCTTATAGTTTTTCTGTCAATACTCTTTTTTTTCTGATAAGCCTTTACGTTTATATGATATGAACTCTGTAGTTCTCTATATGACCTATGGCGCTAATCCAATTGAATAGCATTCCGATGCTTATTGGTTAGGTTATTTCAGAATCAAGCCCAATCTGATCTATTTGTCAATCCCAAAATAACACAGTTATCTAATGTTTGCTCTGTATGGGAACAATTCAATATCCCTATCCCAATAGGTCAGATAGCTATCTAATAGGTTTTCAGCTGCTTCTGAAATGATTTGTTGACTCTTAGACACATTACACTTGTCATTTTTGGCTCTTTGCATGGCTTTTGTTAATGTTAAGGTTTGACCACATTCTCAGTTCATATGTTAATAAACCAGAAATGTATTTGTTCAATTAAATGTTAAATATCTCAATCAAATTACTTTTACATTTTCTTAAAACGTGTACACAATTAAAACACGCCTTTCTAAACATTCATTTATAGCTGCAATCTTTAAAGGGACAGTCTACACCAAAATTGTTATTGTTTAAAAAAATAGATAGCGCATTTACTACCCATCCCCCAGCTTTGAACAACCAGCATTGTTATATTTATATACTTTATAACATTTAAACCTCTATATTTCTGCCTGTTTGTAAGCCTCTACAGATAGCTCTTATCACATGCTTTTTTTTATAGCTTTTAACAACAAGAGACTGCTAATCCATGTGGGCCATATAGATAACATTGTGCTCTCTCCTGTGGGATGTGGATAACACAGCACTAATTGGCTAAAATGCAAGTCAATAGATAATAAATAGCCATGTGAAAATGGGGCTGTCAGCTTAGATACAATATTATCACAGAGGTAAAAAGTATATTAATATAACTGTGTTGCCAAACTGGGGAATTAGTAATAAAGGGATTATCTATCTCTTTAATCAATACAAATTGGAGTAGACTGTCCCTTTAAGCCTTGGGCATGTTAATTATATAATTAATCAAAATTATAGCAAATATGCGCACATTATAAATTAATATTATTGTTTAAGGCGCAAACAGTATGTTCAAACATATTAGTAATTTGTGCACAAACATATTTTTTTATTTTGTTCCATTTTCATTTTAAACAGATTTACCTATTTGTATTCAAAAATATGTTTATCGTGTTTAATTGTTGCTTTTTACATGCACAATATATTTTTTGTTTGTTTAATGTCCCGTCAAGTATTTTCAGGGTTGTTTCGGTCTCTGTGTTGCTACTGATCCATGCTGTCTCTTATGTATATTTAGGTGTTGACCCATAGAAAAATGTACTTCTTGATGGCTCCATTCAAGGGTTGGATCCCTTCAGTTTTAGTATAAGTTGTGTAACTATCGGGCAGATTACGAGTTTTGTGTTAGGAGCTGTGCGGTGCTAACGAGCAGTTTTTTCTCATCGCTCACTTACCTACAGCACTGGTATTACAGGTTTTTACAAACATGGCGTTAAAAGGCAAGAAGTGAGCGTAGAGCAAAATTGTGCTCCATACCGCACTTCAATACCAGCGCTGCTTAAGTCAGCGGTGAGCTGGTCGTACGTGCTTGTGCACGATTTCCCCATAGACACCAATGGGGAGAGCCGGCTGAGAAAAAGCCAAACACCTGCATAAAAGCAGCATAAATCTCAGTAACGCAGCCCCATTGATTCCTATGGGGAAATTAAAGTTATGTTTACACCTAACACCCTAACATGAACCCAGAGTCTAAACACCCCTAATCTTACACTTATTAACCCCTAATCTGCCGCCCCCGACATCGCAGGCACCTACATTATTCTTATTAACCCCTAATCTGCCGCTCCGGACACCGCCGCCACCTACATTATACTTATTAACCCCTAATCTGCTGCCCCCAACATCGCCAACACCTACCTACACTTATTAACCCCTAATCTGCCGCCCCCAACGTCGCTGCCACTATATTAAATGTATTAACCCCTAAATCTAAGTCTAACCCTAACACCCTCTAACTTAAATATATTTTAAATAAATCTACATAAAATTACTATAATTAACTAAATTATTCCTATTTAAAACTAAATACTTACCTATAAAAAAAACTAAGCTAGCTACAATATAACTAATAGTTACATTGTATCTAGCTTAGGGTTTATTTTTATTTTACAGGTAAGTTTGTATTTATTTTAACTAGGTAGAATAGTTATTAAATAGTTATTAACTATTTAATAGCTACCTAGCTAAAATAAATACAAATTAACCTGTAAAATAAAACCTAACCTAAGTTACAATAACACCTAACACTACACTACAATTACATAAATTAAATAAATTAAATACAATTAAATAAATTAAATAAATTAAATTAAATTAGCTAAATTACAGAAAAAAACAAACACTAAATGACAGAAAATAAAAAACAAATTACAGATCTTAAACTAATTACACCTAATCTAATAGCCCTATCAAAATAAAAAAGCCCCCCCAAAATAAAAAAAATTCTAGCCTAAACTTAACTATCCATAGCCCTTAAAAGGGCCTTTTGCGGGGCATTGCCCCAAAGTAATCAGCTCTTTTACCTGTAAAAAAAAAATACAAACAACCTCCCCAACAGTAAAACCCACCACCCACACAACCAGCCCCCCAAATAAAATACTAACTAAAAAACCTAAGCTCCCCATTGCCCTGAAAAGGGCATTTGGATGGGCATTGCCCTTAAAGGGGAATTTAGCTCTATTGCAGCCCAAAGCCCTAACCTAATAAATAAACCCACCCAATACACCCTTAAAAAAGCCTAACACCAACCCCCTGAAGATCGACTTACTGTTCTGAAGACCGGACATCCATCCTCAAGGAAGGGGCAGAAGTGTTCATCCAAACGGGCCGAAATCCTCAACAAAGCCGGGAGAAGTCTTCATCCAAGCCGGGTGAAGTGGTCCTCCAGATGGGCAGAAGTCTTCATCCAGATGGCATCTTCTATCTTCATCCATCCGACGCGGAGCGGGTCCATCTTCAAGACATCCGACATGGAGCATCCTCTTCATCCGGAGTCTTCTTACTGAATGAAGGTTCCTTTAAATGACGTCATCCAAGATGGCGTCCCTTAGATTCTGATTGGCTGATAGAATTCTATCAGCCAATCGGAATTAAGGTAGAAAAAATCCTATTGGCTGATGCAATAAGCCAATAGGATTGAAGTTCAATCCTATTGGCTGATACAATCAGCCAATAGGATTGAGCTGGCATTCTATTGGCTGTTCCAGATTTATTTTAGCTAGGCAGTTATTACATAGTTAATAACTATTTAATAACTATTCTACCTAGTTAAAATAAATACAAACTTGCCTGTAAAATAAAAATAAACCCTACGCTAGCTACAATGTAACTATTAGTTATATTGTAGCTAGCTTAGGGTTTATTTTATAGGTAAGTATTTAGTTTTAAATAGGAATAATTTAGTTAATTATAGTAATTTTATTTAGATGTATTTAAATTATATTTAAGTTAGGGGGGGTTAGGGTTAGACTTAGATTTAGGGGTTAATACATTTAATATAATGGCGGCGACGTTGGGGATGGCAGATTAGGGGTTAATAAATATAATGTAGGTGGAGGCGATGTTAGGGGCGGCAGATTAGGGGTTAATAATATTTAACTAGTGTTTGCGAGGCGGAGGGCGGCGGTTTAGGGGTTATTATGTTTATTCTAGTGGCGGCGATGTCTGGAGCGGCAGATTAGGGGTTAAAAATTTTGTTATAGTGTTTGCGATGCGGGAGGGCCTCGGTTTAGGGGTTAATAGGTAGTTTATGGGTGTTAGTTACTTTTTAGCACTTTAGTTATGAGGTTTATGCTACAGCGTTGTAGTGTAAAACTCATAACTACTGACTTTAGAATGCGTTACGAATCTTGGAGGTAGAGGGTGTACCGCTCACTTTTTGGCCTCCCAGGACAGACTCGTAATACCAGCGCTATGGAAGTCCGATAGAAAAAAGGGATGACAAAGTTTACGTAAGTCGTTTTGTGGTAAGGCCAAAGAAGTGTGCGGTGCCCCTAAACCTGCAAGACTTGTAATAGCAGCAGTAGTGAAAAAGCAGCGTTAGGACCTGTTAACGCTGCTTTTTCAGCTTAACGCACAACTCGTAATCTAGCTGTATGATATCTGACAGTGGGTATGCTATGGATGTAAGAATCTCCCATGTTCCTGTTTTCTTTGAATGTGTTGTATTCTTTTCTTTGATATGTATCTTATTTTTCTATGTTGCATGTGTCTATGTCTGTCTATGGTGTAGTACCATTCTATGATTTAGTTTTCTTAGATCCTTTATACTCTGCAGGTTTAGTCCACTCTGTCAATATGGATCCCTTTTATTTATCTAGGATGGGTGTAATTGCTCCATATGGGTTTAGTTCCTTGGTTGTGTTTCACTTATGCGAGAGAGCCCTGCCCATTTGAAAGGTGGTTCTGCAGCTGGTTTGAACACAATTAACTGTTATCAGCTGATTGTCTGAGTAAAACAACAAATGTGTTTAAACACAGTACAACTGCTGTGTTAACCACAAGAGAACAGAGGTGCGCCAAATTCAATAAGTCTTAATATAGAATTACCTATAGTAAACTTAATTAATTATGCCAAAATATATTAATGAAAAATGTTGAATAAACAAACATAAAAAATAATAATAATAATTAAAGTAATATCCCTTCAATTAAGTGTTAACCCAAAACAGGTCAAAAATATAATGCAAAGTTCATCAATCCAATGGTAAGCTGCTCTCTCCAAGTTGTAGGCTGAAAGTAAAGGTGTCCTGAAAAACAGAAAGAGAAGAGGCGCTCTTTGTGCAGCAAGTTCCAATAATTGAAAATCTACCCATTGTGCTCAAAATAGTATACTCACAAACATATATGCACATGCAGTGCAATAATAAATAGACCGAAACTTCAGAGCCGTTCGGCTGACTCCTCAATGGCGACTCTGCCAAACAAATGCTGGTGCCCAGGTGATGGTAACGAGGATCCGGTTTCTCCAGACAACATCCGTGATAGGCTGCAACAAACAGCTGAATAAGGGATCCAAAAGCTGTTAGTTATGGGTGTTCACAAAACCCACAGGAGCAAGGAAGAGTGGTAAAAAGTTCAGTTTATTAAAAACATTTAAAAGTTGCTTTGCAACGCGTTTCTCAGCTAGCAGTGCCGTTTCATCAGGCTTTACAATTTGTTACACTCTACCTTGCTACCTTATAACTATACTAACAACCAATCTACTGTCCAAATAGCAAACAACGCCCCAATTGCTTAGAACGAATCAGAGATTCTGTTGACCGCACACCACTAGATGCAAATTCTCCACTCTCAGTGATATTCTCTAGATTTATGTAATGTGCGCGGTCACAGGGTCCCTGATTCTACAATGCATAACATACTGTGTGGATACAATACCCAATATAATATTAGGAGCTAATCTAATGAATAATATTACAACATGCCGATGTATTTATCTAGTAAGCCCATATTACTACAAGCAGATCTAAGTTACATACACGCCCACATCACTATGGACCAATCAGAGACTCTGCTAGCTACACACCTCTTGTTACTTATTAACAATTTTCTGTATTATATAGCGAGTGCGGCAAGCAGAGTCCTCTGACTACACCACAATGAGGTTTACACAGCTAAATCATTAAAAAAACATGCCTATACAAAACTTACAAATGGATGTACATATAACGCTATGATCAGTTCAACGTTAATAAAATGCCCGTATTGTGACAATACGATCAGAGACTCCATAAACCACATACCTCCTAAAGCGAGATTTTTAATTCTTAACTTTTAACAGGACGTCTGACAGTATTGTAACAATGGTTAACGATAGGGGCACATTGGGATACCATTCATAAACATGTATATATGATTCCTATAAAGTATATATAGAAACAGAGGCGTATTATGGCCTAGGCCAACAAGGCACGGGCCTAGGGCGGCAAATTTGAGGGGGCGGCACTTTTTGGGGCCGGGGCACTCAAGAATTGGCCCTTTATTAGTGTCTGACTGAGTCCAGGGGCAACATTCCATCATCCACATCATAGACGCAGCCGCGCAACAACTTAGAGCAGAATAGATCAAAAACTGGCCACGTCACTAATGCATGAGGCAGCGGCTGCTACGGAAGTATGGGTGGGAAGGGAACCTCAGTCTCAGTGTATTTTCACAGTAAGCCAGTCCTTTTGAATACGATCTACACACTACTAGAGTAGTCCTTTGTATTAATGAATTGTGACTCGTGAGTTATAAAATATCGCCAATCGCCACTTAAGGAAAGGAAGTAAAGATTGCTAAAACACCTCCAGGTCCTTTCAAGCTCCAGCAACAACTGACACTGATGTCTGATGGGCTTGGCTTAAGTTGCGAGAGAGGAAATAGAATTATCTGACACTCCAGTGCGGTGCACGCCTCAACGGCTTATGTTATTCCTGACAATTTAAACGGCACACAGTGACAATGATGATTGTCCTTCCTTGTGCCGTTTAAATTGTCAGGAATAACATAAGCCGTTGCGGCGTGCACCGCACTGGAGTGTCAGATAATTCTACTTCCTCTCTCGCAACTTAAGCCAAGCCCATCAGACATCAGTGTCAGACTGTCAGTTGTTGCTGGAGCTTGAAAGGACCTGGAGGTGTTTTAGCAATCTTTACTTCCTTAAGTAGTGATTGGCGATATTTCACAACTCAGTAATTCACAATTCGCTAATACAAAGGTCTGAAGACTAGTAGATCAAGTATGTGCGCCGTGGGGCAACCTAAGCACTAAGGAGGTACGATGGGCATGGGCTATGAATGCTAGAGGGAGACTGGTACCGTTATGTAGTGAGATGCACTATAATTCTTGCTTACATAGGGTGACAGTGCTGTTTGTATGCAGACTTACATATACTGCATAAAGGGACAAACAAACGCATACGTTATAGTGTGTGTGCTACTTAATTTTATATAACAAGCCATTTAAAGGACCCATTGTGTTTGTCAAACTAACATCATATCTCTATTCAACATGATAGCATCTACAAGGATTTACACAGGATCCAGGAACCTTATACAATAAACAGTGATTATGAGTACAATGTAATAGAGTGTATTTAATGGTAGTAGGTAACATTTACAATTAATATAGCATTAAAACTTAATGAGGTTTTATTATATATATATATATATATATATATATATATATATATACATACATACACACACACACATAACATGCAAGTCCTGGGGGGAACATTTTCTAAACAAAAGTAAAATTATACCCTGACCAAAAAAATATTATGGTTGAAAAAAAATCCTAAAACCTAGGAGGGTGGGGGGGTGGGGGGGGGGCAGCAGAATTTTGTGTGCCTAGGGCAGCACAAAACCTAAATACGCCACTGTATAGAAACATATATATATATATATATATATATATACTTAAATATGCACATACGTGTGTCTCGATTTCTATTCATCATGTTGATACCAAAATCGCTCAATAGTCATGCCACTACCTCCATGTGGTTACAACATAATCTATAAGCAGCGTTAGGACCTGTTAACGCTGCTTTTTCAGCTTAACGCACAACTCGTAATCTAGCTGTATGATATCTGACAGTGGGTATGCTATGGATGTAAGAATCTCCCATGTTCCTGTTTTCTTTGAATGTGTCGTATTCTTTTCTTTGATATGTATCTTATTTTTCTATGTTGCATGTGTCTATGTCTGTCTATGGTGTAGTACCATTCTATGATTTAGTTTTCTTAGATCCTTTATACTCTGCAGGTTTAGTCCACTCTGTCAATATGGGTCCCTTTTATTTATCTAGGATGGGTGTAATTGCCCCATATGGGTTTAGTTCCTTGGTTGCGTTTCACTTATGCGAGAGAGCCCTGCCCATTTGAAAGGTGGTTCTGCAGCTGGTTTGAACACAATTAACTGTTATCAGCTGATTGTCTGAGTACATTGTCCCTTTAAGTTTCTATGTAATAGGTTCTTAGATCTTTATGTTATGACTCCCTAATGTCAATATGGACCACATTCATTTTTTTTTCTGATGTGAGATGGGTCAAGTGTGTGTGTTCACTTCACATTTGCAGGTTAGGTCACCTTAGTCCCTGGGGAACTGGCCCCACATGACTTTTGGATTTGTACTTAAATAACTATTTCTTGCACATCTGATGCTTCTGTGTTTTGGTTCTCTGTATTCCACATGTCTTTGCTAAATAGTCCTATAAAGTTCCTTTGGTCAATGCATAGATACATAGACAGGTTATGACATCAGAAGAAGAAGGTACATATCTATATCTACATTGTAGGTTTAATGACTCCAGCAGATAACATTATGCCTAGGTTAATTAGTTAACTGTGGGACTAATCCCCTAAATTGTGTTTCCGTGAGACATAAGAGGTTGAGGTATTATATATCTGTGACAACTATATATGTGTGTGAATCATTATACATCTGTGGATCTGTTAGAGTTCTGAGTGATGAACACTGTATGTGTCAGAGTCAGGAGTATGAATTCCTTCTGTTTCTTTAGGTGAGATTCCTTAAGTCTCTTTGTTATATATCACCTAGGTTTATGTAGGTTGGGACTCTTGAGTAATCTTTGTCCTATTTTTCTTCAGGGTCTTACATTTTTTAGAATAGGTGCCATGTGTCTCTATGGTCCCTTTAGTATGTTGGCACATTTGAGTGATTACTTAGATCTGCAGTATGTAGGTTGTTTTACATATTTGTCTGGGACATAGACTGTGGGTGTCTGTGGATTTTGGGTCCATGTGAATTGCAGTGAATTGGGGTCCAGAGGCTTCATTTAGATACTTTGCTAGGATGTTTTGTTTTGATTCCATTTTTGCCTGTCACTTAGTAACAAGATATCAAATGCTTTTCTTCCTCTAGCTCAATGCTAGTGGTTTAATGGCAGAGTCATGATTGGCTGTTGCTATGGTATTTGGTGCCTCTGACTGGCTGGCTCAGAATTTCATTTGAATGTTAAAGGGGAGGGGGGAATTTGGGCTTTTACATCCCTAGACAGTGACATCACTTATATACAATTGTACAAATAACTAATCTTTTCATAGTCAGACAGGAACAGAGCTAACTGAAAAACATGGATATATTCCTTCCATGATGCAAAGTTAAACCTTACGTGTCAGATACTCTCAGAGACAGAATAAACTCAAAATAAAATAACTGTACATTACACTTCAGTGTGATTTGAAAGAACATGTTTAACGCCTTGCCTGTATTACAGGTAAAATTTCTGTATTTAAAAGTGCTTGTAAAAATCACTGTGGCCTCTTTGTGTCATATAGTTATTTAGATCAATGTGTAACCTCTTTACATAATTCTGATGTGAGCACATTAACTGTTTTACAGTGTGCATGAGGGTCAGTGCATAATATTATTTCACTATACAGATACAAGGCTCAGGGTGCAGGATTTTTGCATCATTTTGGTGTGCCTGAGATAAAAGGACCAGTAAATACAGTAGATTTGCATAAACAATAAATGTATGATAAAAAGACAATGCAATAGCACTCAGGGGCCAATTTTTCAAGGGTCGAATGGCCCCTGATGCTCCTGTTTCTGCGCGAGTTTTCAGGCTCGCCAGAAACAGCAGTTATGTAGCAGCAGTCTTAAGACCGCTGCTCCATAACTGGTCCGCTGCCTCTGAGGCTGCGGTCTGCAATCTGCCCGATCCTATACGATCGTGTTGATTGACACCCCCTGCTAGCGGCCGAAAATCTGCAGGGGGAGGAATTGGACAAGCAGTTCACTAGAACTGCTTGTGCAATGTTAAATACCATATGTAAAGCGTATGCTGTTGGCATTCAGCGATGTCTGTCGGACATGATACAAGATAAAGAAGCAGGTATATGTAAGTAATGAGATCTGATTATATCTACAAGCTCAACCCATTTTATTAGGTTGTGGCTTCAAAACACAAAATCATCTAATTCATATACACAAATAAACCTTTAAAAAGCAAATATCATACATTTTATACTCTGCAGCTGGTAAAAAAGTAATTGGAAACACATTAAGGGAAAAACTATCTCACCAGAGCGGAGAGCTTTAGATAATCTCACCAGAGCGGAGAGCTTTAGATAATCTCACCAGAGCGGAGAGCTTTAGATCATCTCACCAGAGTGGAAAGCTTTATATCATCTCACCAGAGCGGAGAGCTTTACATCATCTCACCAGAGCAGAGAGCTTTAGATCATCTCACCAGAGAAGAGAGCTTAATATCATCTCACCAGAGTGCAGAGCTTTAGATCATTTTATCAGATTGCAGAGCTTTAGATCATCTCACCAGAGTGCAGAGCTTTAGATCATCTCACCGTCCATACTGATAGAATCTCACCAGAGCAGAAAGCTTTAGATCATTTCACCAGAGCAAAGAACTTTAGATCATCTCACCAGAGCGGAGAGCTTTCGATCATCATACCACAGCAGAGAGCTTTAGATTATCTCACCAGAGTGCAGAGCTTTAGATCATCTCACCAGAGTGGAGAGCTTTAGATAATCTCACCAGAGTGGAGAGCTTTAGATCATCTCACCAGAGTGAAGAGCTTTAGATCATCTCACCAGAGTGGAGAGCTTTAGATCATCTCACCAGAGTGAAGAGCTTTAGATCATCTCACCAGAGCGCAGAGCTTTAGATCATCTCACCAGATGGCAGAGCTTTAGATCACCTCACCAGAGCAGAGAGTTTTAGATCACCTCACCAGAGCAGAGAGCTTTAGATCATCTCACCAGAGAGGAGAGCTTTAGATCATCTCACCAGAGCAGAGAGCTTTAGATCATCTCACCACAGCAGAGAGCTTTAGATCATTTCACCAGAGTGCAAAGCTTTAGGTCATCTCACCAGATCGGAGAGCTTTAGATCATCTCACCAGAGCGCAGAGCTTTAGATCATCTCACCAGATCGGAGAGCTTTAGATCATCTCACCAGAGTGCAGAGCTTTAGATCATCTCACCAAACCGCAGAGCTTTAGATCATCTCACCAAACCGCAGAGCTTTAGATCATCTCACCAGAGCGCAGATCTTTAAATCATCTCACCAGATTGCAGAGCTTTAGATTACCTCACCAGAGCGGAGAGTTTTAGATCACCTCACCAGAGCAGAGAGCTTTAGATCATCTCACCAGAGAGGAGAGCTTTAGATCATCTCACCAAAGCGGAGAGCTTTAGATCATCTCACTAGAGCACAGAGCTTTAGATCATCTCACCAGAGCGAAGAGCTTTAGATCATCTCACCAGAGCACAGAGCTTTAGATCATCTCACCAGATTGCAGAGCTTTAGATAATCTCACCAGAGCAGAGAGCTTTAGATCATCTCACCAGAGCGGAGAGCTTTAGATAATCTGACAAGAGTGGAAAGCTTTAGATCATCTCACCAGAGCAGAGAGTTTTAGATCATCTCAACAGAGCAGAGAGCTTTAGATCATCTCATCAGAGAAGAGAGCTTTAGATCATCTTACCAGATTGCAGAGCTTTAGATCATCTTACCAGATTGCAGAGCTTTAGATCATCTCACCAGAGGGCAGAGCTTTAGATCATCCGATCTCACCAGACCACAGAGCTTTAGATCATCTCACCGTCCATACTGATGGAAAAGTGATGAACCAGCTGTAGTAAAAAGGAACAGTGTATGGCAGATTGCAGAGCTTTAGATCATCTCACCAGAACGCAGAGCTTTAGATCATCTCACCAGAGTGGAAAACTTTAGATCATCTCACCAGAACAGAGAGCTTTAGATTATCTCACCAAAGCGGAGAGCTTTAGATCATCTCACCAGAGCGCAGAGCTTTAGATCATCTCACCAGATTTCAGAGATTTTGTCAGGGTGCCAGGAATCAGACTGAGACGAGAAGTGCATAAATAATCACACCTTTATTAATAGCAAAAAATAAAAAAAAAAGTCCACAAGTAAAATAACAAGCCAGGAATCAAAACCAGAGCTGGTAGTCAGACGAGCCGATTCAGGAGCCAAAGCGAATAGTCAGACGAGCCGGAATCAGGAACAAGGAAAACAGCAGAGTCAGGAACAAGCCAGGGATCAGGAACCAGGAAGGACGTCAGGCAGCCAGATAATACACAGGAACTCTCACAAACATGTCTGAGACAACGCAAAGGCAAAGCATACTGAACAGAGGCCCTTTGAATAATAAGTGATGACATCACAATTCTGAGACTACATCCTGTCTCACATGGATGATGCACACCAGTCTGGCCATAAAAGGAAGTGCAGGAATTGAGCAGCATCCCCCAAAATGCACCATAGTCAGGAAGAGAGGTGAGTAAAATGGCTGCCAGCAGCACATGGCAAACACAACAGGGAAAAAACCCTGACAGTACCCTCCCCTCAACGACCCCTCCCCCGCAGGAGGACAAAAGGCTTATTGGGGAAACGGGCATGGAAGGCAGGGAGGAGGGCGGGAGCATGAACATCAGAGGAGGGAACCCAAGAATGCTCCTCCGGACCGTAGCCTCTCCAGTGAACCAAATACTGTACACGGCCCCTGGACATACGAGAGTCAATAATGCTGCTGACTTCATACTCCTCATGGTTGTCAACAAAGATAGGACAGGGACGAGGCAACACAGTGGTAAATCGATTGCAAACCAATGGTTTCAAGAGGGAGACATGAAAAACATTGGAGATGCGCATAGCAGGAGGAAGGTCAAGAGCGTAGGCCACAGGATTAATCCGTCGGAGTATTCGAAAAGGACCAACATAACGGGGAGCCAATTTATTGGAAGGCACACGAAGGTTCAAGTTGCGGGAGGACAGCCAAACTCTCTCACCAACCTGGTAGGAAGGTGCGGGCAGACGCCTACGATCAGCCTGGAACTTTTGGCGCTGCAAAGAACGATGAAGGCAATCCTGAATCTGCACCCACGTGGAATGGAGTTGCCGGAGATGCTTCTCCAAAGCCGGAAAACCCTGAGACATGAATGAATCGGACAACAAGGATGGTTGAAACCCATAATTCGCCATGAACGGGGATAACTTGGAGGAAGCATTAATAGCACTAATACGAGCAAACTCTGCCCAAGGTAACAGTTCAGACCAATTATTGTGGTGATCTGAGACATAGCAATGGAGAAACTGTTCCAGAGCTTGATTAGACCGTTCCGCAGCCCCATTGGATTGAGGGTGATATGCCGAGGAGAAGGAAAGCTGGATCCCCATTTGAGCACAAAAGGAACGCCAAAATCTGGAGACAAACTGGCTACCCTGGTCCGACACTATCTCCTTGGGTAACCCATGTAAACGGAAGACCTCCCGGGCAAAAATTGAAGCAAGCTCCTGAGCGGTAGGCAGCTTCATCAAGGGAATGCAATGTGACATTTTAGAAAAACGGTCAACCACCATAAGGATAACAGTGTTGCCATTGGAAACAGGGAGCTCGACAATGAAGTCCATAGAAAGATGTGTCCAAGGACGCTCACCATTAGCAATAGGTTGAAGAAGACCCACAGGAAGACGTCGAGGAGTCTTATTCTGTGCACAAACTGAGCAGGAAGCAACATACGTAGCAACATCAGAATGAAGACCTGGCCACCAGAATTGTCGAGTGACAGACCAAATCATTTGGTTCTTGCCTGGGTGACCTGCGGCTTTAGGATAGTGGTAAGTGTGCAAAAGTTTAGTTTGAAGATTCTCAGGAAAAAAACACTTACCACTAGGTTTCTCAGGAGGTGCATTGGTTTGTGCAGCCAGGATCTCCTCCCCCAAGGGAGAAGTCAAATTAGTACGTATGGTAGCTAAAATATGGTCAAGAGGTATAACAGGAGTAGGTACAGACTCCTCTTTGGACAGAGGCGAAAATTGTCAAGAGAGGGCATCAGCCCTAACATTCTTACTACAAGGCAGGTAGGAGACCACATAATTAAACCGAGACAAAAATAGCGCCCATCTGGCCTGTCGGGGCAACAAACGTTTTGCTTCAGATAGATAAGTTAAATTCTTGTGGTCAGTAAGAATGAGCACTGGCACGCTAGTACCCTCGAGAAGATGCCTCTATTCCTTAAGTGCCAAAATTATGGCCAGTAATTCCCTGTCGCCAATTTCATAATTGCACTCCGCTGGAGACAATTTCTTGGAGAAGAAACCACACGGATGCAAGGAACCGTCAGGCGTAGGACGTTGAGACAAGAGGGCACCTACTCCAGTCTCAGACGCATCGACCTCAAGAACGAAAGGCAGGACAGGGTTAGGATGAGCCAGAACTGGAGCGGTAGCAAAAGGCAGTCTTAAGACTATCAAAGGCCTTAATGGCAGTAGGTGACCAATGGAGTGGATCATTCTCTTTACGGGTCATGTCTGTGATAGGTTTGACCAAGGAAGAAAAGTTTTTAATAAACTTTCTATAGTAATTGGCAAACCCCAAAAAAGTTGAATAGACCGAAGACCAACTGGGCGAGGCCACTGCAGAACTGCAAATAACTTGTCAGGATCCATGGAGAACCCTGCAACGGAGATAACATAACCTAGGAAGGTTACTTGAGTCTGATGGAACTCACATTTCTCAAGTTTACAAAACAGGCCGTTCTCACGTAGTCTCTGAAGAACCCGTGTAACATCAGAACGATGAGCCTCAAGTGTGGGTGAGTGTATGAGGATGTCGTCTAAGTACACCACAACACACTGTTGCAACATATCTCATAGGACATCATTAATAAATTCCTGAAAAACAGCAGGAGCATTACATAGGCCAAAGGGCATTACAAGATACTCATAATGCCCGCTCCTGGTGTTAAATGCTGTTTTCCATTCGTGGCCCTCCTCAATCCTAACGAGATTGTACGCTCCTCTCAAATCAAGTTTAGTAAAGACTGTAGCTCGCTTGAGGCGGTCAAAGAGTTCCGTAATAAGCGGAATAGGGTAAGCATTCTTAATGGTAAGACGATTAAGACCCCTATAATCGATACATGGTCTTAACCCTTTTTCTTCACAAAGAAGAAGTCAGCCCCTGCAGGAGAGCAGGATTTGCGGATGATCCCCCGCGACAGAGCATCGGCAACATACTCCTTCATAGCACAATTCTCTGCAAGAGACAGAGGGTACACCCGGCCTCGAGGAGGAATGGCTCTGGGTTGCAGGTCTATGGCACAATCGTAAGCCCGGTGAAGAGGCAACGTACCGGCATGCACCTTGTCAAACTTGTCTAGGAACTCTCGGTACTCCTCTGGCAATTGAGGAACCGAAGAAGTGCACAAGACTTTAACTGGTTTCCGAAGACAAGTGGAAATACATTGCGGGGACCACAACAAAATTTTGGACCTGCGCCAGTCGAGACTGGGATTGTGCTTTTGGAGCCAGGGATAACCCAGAACAACCGGAAAATGCGGAGAGTTTATCACCTGGAACTAAAGGGTTTCAAAATGGAGATCCCCAACAGCCATGGACAACGGAGCAGTTTCGTGAGTAACGAGTGCGGGCTGAAGGGGCCTGCCATCAATGGCCTCAATAGCAAGCGGAACGGACCGAGGCAAAACAGGAATTGAGTGCTTTGATACAAAAGCACTGTCAATGAAATAGCCTGCAGCACCAGAGTCAACAAGAGCCTGGGTGACTATGGAGGAGTCCACCCAGGAAAGGACAACCGAGACCATAGGTTTCTCCTTAAGCGGTTCCGGGGACAAAGATAAACCACCCAAGGTCTGCCCCCGACAGGACCTTAGGTGTGAGCGTTTCCCGGCCGTGTAGGACAAGACTTCAAAAGGTGGCCCTGTAACCCACAATAGAGGCAGAGCCCCTCCCTCCTTCTAAAGGCCCTCTCTACCGCGGAGACACGCATGAATCCCAGTTGCATCGGCTCAGCAGTACCTGGTGACTCGGGACCAGGAGGCATGGGAGGAGAGGGAGGCATGGGTGGGAACGAACACGTAGGAGACAACGGAACAGGAGGCTTCCGCAAGTGCTCCTTGAAAGAGGGCCTCTCTCTGAGTCTGATGTCAATTAGGATCAAAAAAGACACCAATGCCTCGAGATCCTCTGGTAAATCTCTGGCAGCAACTTCGTCTTTAATCGCATCAGAGAGCCCATGAAAGAAGGCGGCAACAAGGGCTTCATTGTTCCAACCTACCTCTGCGGCAAGTGTACGGAACTCAATGGCATACTGAGGAACAGATCTTGTACCATGCTGAATGGACATGAGTCGTTTAGCAGCAGAGGAGGAGCAAGCCGGAACATCAAATACCCTTCGAAAGGAGGCCACAAATTCAGGGTAATTTGAAATCACAGGTTTATTAGTCTCCCACAAGGGATTAGCCCAGGCAAGAGCTGTGTCAGAGAGTAATGAGATAAGAAATCCCACATTAGCTCTGTCAGAGGGAAACACCTGAGGTAACATCTCAAAGTAAATGCCCACCTGGTTCAAAAACCCTCTGCACTGAATAGGATCGCCTCCATATCGCCGAGGTAGAGGTGCAGAACCGGACATGCTCCTGGTAGGCATAGGTGCAGCAGCGGAAACAGGAGCAGCCATAACTTGCGGGACACTTTGGTCCAAATGTGCAGTGAGAGTCAGCAGGGTTTGCAGGGCTAGTGCAAATTGATCCAAGCGGTGATCCTGTACATCCATGCTGGAAATGATGGCAGGTAAAGGTGGATTATTAGCACCATCAGGATTCATGGCCTTTGCGTAATGTCAGGGTGCCAGGAATCAGACTGAGACGAGAAGTGCAAAAATAATCACACCTTTATTAATAGCAAAAAATAAAAAAAAGTCCACAAGTCAAATAACAAGCCAGGAATCAAAACCAGAGCTGGTAGTCAGACGAGCCGAGTCAGGAGCCAAAGCGAATAGTCAGACCAGCCAGAATCAGGAACAAGGAAAACAGCAGAGTCAGGAACAAGCCAGGGATCAGGAACCAGGAAGGACGTCAGGCAGCCAGATAATACACAGGAACTCTCACAAACATGTCTGAGACAAAGGCAAAGCATACTGAACAGAGGCCCTTTAAATAATAAATGTCATCACAATTCTGAGACTGCATCCTGTCTCACATGGATGATGCACACCAGTCTGGCCATAAAAGGAAGTGCAGGAATTGAGCAGCATCCCCCACAATGCACCATAGTCAGGAAGAGAGGTGAGTAAAATGGCTGCCAGCAGCACATGGCAAACACAAAAGGGAAAAAACCCTGACAGCTTTAGATCATCTCACCAGAGCGGAGAGCTTTAGATCATCTCACCAGAGTGGAAAGCTTTAGATTATCTCACCAGAGCAGAGAGCTTTAGATCATCTCATCAGAGAAGAGAGCTTTAGATCATGTTACCAGATTGCAGAGCTTTAGATCATCATACCAGATTGCAGAGCTTTAGATCATCTCACCAGAGGGCAGAGCTTTAGATCATCTCACCAGACCGCAGAACTTTAGATCATCTCACCATCCATACTGATAGAAAAGTGATGAACCAGCTGTAGTAAAAAAGAACCGTGTATGGCAGATCGCAGAGCTTTAGATCATCTCACCAGAGCACAGAGCTTTAGATTATCTCACCAGAGCGCAGAGCTTTAGATCATCTCACCAGAGTGGAAAACTTTAGATCATCTCACCAGAACGGAGAGCTTTAGATCATCTTACCAGAGCGGAAAGCTTTAGATCATCTCACCAGATGAGATAAAGGGGAGAAAACTTCTCCCCTTTAATTTTTTTCCCAATGATCCACTTTACCTGCTGAAGTGTATTATATTGTTTACAAGTATTTCCATTGCCCTTATATTAGCATTTGAATTAGTTTATTTAGCCTGTGGTATCCCCACCCATCCTGAAAGTTTTTGGCCTTGAGGCCAAGCTGTGTTAACACAGCCAGTAAAAGAAATTACACTCCCAGTGGGTTATAGAAGAGATAAGGTAATAAAATGTTAATTTTCCATTGTTCTATGCAAGTATTGGTGATTGGTTTGCGGACAGATATAAAATAAAGAAGCATGTATATGTACACAATGTGATAAAGTAATAAGATCTGATTATATCTACAAGCTCAACCCATTTTATTATCTAATCATCTAATTCATATTCACAAATAAACCTTTAAAAATCAAAAAATAAAATAAAAAGCATTTTATACTCTGCAGCTGGTAAAAAAGTAATTGGAAACACATTAAGGGAAAAACTATTTTACAGTATACTGTCCCTTTAAGAAATATGCCTCTATAATCAGGCATAAAGTGTCAAAAAGAGCTTAGGCTAGCTCTGTTCATGTTTATGAGGAAACCTCATCTTGGTAAATGTTACCCCTATTGTTATATGGTACAAATGTAGTTTATTGAATTTGTGGATTAGTACTGTTGTAGGAGCCAAAACATATTAATGAATTGGGTTTAAACTGGCATAACTATGTTTTGTCAACTCCAGGGAACTGTAAGGGGTGGACACTACTGCTGTGTACGGGGTGTGTGTGGAAGAACGTATGGGCACAGTTATTACTGTATGTGTGTGTGTAAGAACGTATATGGGCACAGTTATTGCTGTATGTGTGTGTGTAAGAATGTATGGGCACAGTTGTTGCTGTATGTGTATGTGTAAGAACGTATGGGCACAGTTATTGCTGTATGTGTGTTTGTAAGAACGTATGGGCACAGTTATTGCTGTATGTGTGTGTGTAAGAATGTATGGGCACAGTTATTGCTATGTGTGTGTGTAAGAATGTATGGGCACAGTTATTGCTGTATGTGTGTAAGAACGTATGGGCACAGTTATTGCTGTATGTGTGTGTGTAAGAACGTATGGGCACAGTTATTGCTGTATGTGTGTGTGTAAGAACGTATGGGCAAAGTTATTACTATGTGTGTGTGTAAGAATGTATGGGCATAGTTATTGCTATGTGTGTGTGTAAGAATGTATGGGCACAGTTATTGCTGTATGTGTGTAAGAATGTATGGGCACAGTTATTGCTGTATGTGTGTGTGTGTAAGAACGTATGGGCAAAGTTATTGCTGTGTGTGTGTGTGTAAGAACGTATGGGCACAGTTATTGCTGTATGTATGTGTGTAAGAACGTATGGGCACAGTTATTGCTGTATGTGTAAGAATGTATGGGCACAGTTATTGCTGTATGTGTGTGTGTAAGAACGTATGGACACAGTTATTGCTGTGTGTGTGTAAGAACGTATGGGCACAGTTATTGCTGTGTGTGTGTAAGAACGTATGGGCACAGTTATTGCTGTATGTGTGTGTGTAAGAACGTATGGGCACAGTTATTGATGTGTGTGTGTGTAAGAACGTATGGGCACAGCTGTTGCTGTAGGTGTGTGTGTAAGAACGTATGGGCACAGTTGCTGCTGTATGTGTGTGTGTAAGAACGAATATGGGCACAGTTGTTTCTATATGTGTGTGTGTAAGAACGTATATGGGCACAGTTGTTGATGTATGTTTGTGTGTAAGAAAGTATGGGCACAGTTATTGCTGTGTGTGTGTGTGTTTTTTGTAAGAACGTATGGGCACAGTTATTGCTGTGTGTGTAAGAACGTATGGGCACAGTTATTGCTGTGTGTGTGTGTAAGAACATATGGGCATAGTTATTGCTGTGTGTGTGTTTTGTAAGAACGTATGGGGACAGTTATTGCTATGTGTGTAAGAACGTATGGGCACAGTTATTGCTGTATGTGTGTAAGAACGTATGGGCAAAATTATTGCTGTATGTGTGTGTGTGTAAGAACGTAAGGGCACAGTTATTGCTGTATGTGTAAGAACCTATGGGCACAGTTATTGCTGTATGTGTGTTTGTAAGAACGTATGGGCACAGTTATTGCTGTATGTGTGTGTAAGAACGTATGGGCACAGTTGTTGCTGTATGTGTGTGTGTAAGAACGTATGGGCACAGTTGTTGCTGTATGTGTGTGTGTAAGAACGTATGGGCACAGTTATTGCTGTGTGTGTGTGTAAGAACGTATAAGCACAGTTATTGCTGTGTGTGTGTGTTTTGTAAGAACGTATGGGTACAGTTATTGCTGTGTGTGTAAGAACGTATGGGCACAGTTATTGCCGTGTGTGTGTGTGTGTGTAAGAACGTATGGGCACAGTTATTGCTGTGTGTGTGTGTGTGTGTGTGAACGTATGGGCACAGTTATTGCTGTGTGTGTGTGTGTGTAAGAACGTATGGGCACAGTTATTGCTGTGCGTGTGTGTAAGAACATATGGGCACAGTTGTTGCTGTATGTGTGTGTGTAAGAACATATGGGCATAGTTGCTGCTGTATGTGTGTGTTTAAGAATGTATATGGGCACAGTTGTTGCTATATGTGTGTGTGTAAGAACGTATGGGCACAGTTGTCGATGGATGTGTGAGTGTAAGAACGTATGGGCACAGTTATTGCTGTGTGTGTGTTTTGTAAGAACGTATAGGCACAGTTATTGCTGTGTGTGTAAGAACGTATGGGCACAGTTATTGCTGTGTGTATAAGAACGTATGGGCACAGTTATTGCTGTGTGTGTGTTTTGTAAGAACGTATGGGCACAGTTATTGCTGTGCGTGTAAGAACGTATGGGCACCGTTATTACTGTATGTGTGTAAGAATGTATGGGCACAATTATTGCTGTATGTGTAAGAACCTATGGGCAAAGTTATTGCTGTATGTGTGTGTGTAAGAACGTATGGGCACAGTTATTGCTGTATGTGTGTATGTAAGAACATATGGGCACAGTTGTTGCTGTATGTGTGTGTGTAAGAACGTATGGGCACAGTTGTTGCTGTATGTGTGTGTGTAAGAACGTATGGGCACAATTATTGCTGTGTGTGTGTGTAAGAACGTATAAGCACAGTTATTGCTGTGTGTGTGTTTTGTAAGAACGTATGGGCACAGTTATTGCTGTGTGTGTAAGAACGTATGGGCACAGTTATTGCTGTGTGTGTGTAAGAACGTATGGGCACAGTTATTGCTGTGTGTGTAAGAACGTATGGGCACAGTTATTGCTGTGTGTGTGTGTGTAAGAACATATGGGCACAGTTATTGCTGTGTGTGTGTGTTTAAGTATGTATGGGCACAGTTATTGTTGTGTGTGTGTGTGTGTGTGTGTGTGTGTGTGTGTGTAAAAACGTATGGGCACAGTTATTGCTGTGTGTGTGTGTAAGAACGTATGGGCACAGTTATTGCTGTGTGTGTGTGTGTGTGTAAGAACATATGGGCACAGTTGTTGCTGTATGTGTGTGTGTAAGAACATATGGGCATAGTTGTTGCTGTATGTGTGTGTGTAAGAACGTATGGGCACAGTTATTGCTGTATGTGTGTGTATGTAAGAACGTATGGGCACAGTTATTGCTGTATGTGTGTGTATGTAAGAACGTATGGGCACAGTTATTGCTGTATGTGTGTGTACAGGGAGTGCAGAATTATTAGGCAAATGAGTATTTTGACCACATCATCCTCTTTATGCATGTTGTCTTACTCCAAGCTGTATAGGCTCGAAAGCCTACTACCAATTAAGCATATTAGTTGATGTGCATCTCTGTAATGAGAAGGGGTGTGGTCTAATGACATCAACATCCTATATCAGGTGTGCATAATTATTAGGCAACTTCCTTTCCTTTGGCAAAATGGGTCAAAAGAAGGACTTGACAGGCTCAGAAAAGTCAAAAATAGTGAGATATCTTGCAGAGGGATGCAGCACTCTTAAAATTGCAAAGCTTCTGAAGCGTGATCATCGAACAATCAAGCGTTTCATTCAAAATAGTCAACAGGGTCGCAAGAAGCGTGTGGAAAAACCAAGGCGCAAAATAACTGCCCATGAACTGAGAAAAGTCAAGCGTGCAGCTGCCAAGATGCCACTTGCCACCAGTTTGGCCATATTTCAGAGCTGCAACATCACTGGAGTGCCCAAAAGCACAAGGTGTGCAATACTCAGAGACATGGCCAAGGTAAGAAAGGCTGAAAGACGACCACCACTGAACAAGACACACAAGCTGAAACGTCAAGACTGGGCCAAGAAATATCTCAAGACTGATTTTTCTAAGGTTTTATGGACTGATGAAATGAGAGTGAGTCTTGATGGGCCAGATGGATGGGCCCGTGGCTGGATTGGTAAAGGGCAGAGAGCTCCAGTCCGACTCAGACGCCAGCAAGGTGGAGGTGGAGTACTGGTTTGGGCTGGTATCATCAAAGATGAGCTTGTGGGGCCTTTTCGGGTTGAGGATGGAGTCAAGCTCAACTCCCAGTCCTACTGCCAGTTTCTGGAAGACACCTTCTTCAAGCAGTGGTACAGGAAGAAGTCTGCATCCTTCAAGAAAAACATGATTTTCATGCAGGACAATGCTCCATCACACGCGGCCAAGTACTCCACAGCGTGGCTGGCAAGAAAGGGTATAAAAGAAGAAAATCTAATGACATGGCCTCCTTGTTCACCTGATCTGAACCCCATTGAGAACCTGTGGTCCATCATCAAATGTGAGATTTACAAGGAGGGAAAACAGTACACCTCTCTGAACAGTGTCTGGGAGGCTGTGGTTGCTGCTGCACGCAATGTTGATGGTGAACAGATTAAAACACTGACAGAATCCATGGATGGCAGGCTTTTGAGTGTCCTTGCAAAGAAAGGTGGCTATATTGGTCACTGATTTGTTTTTGTTTTGTTTTTGAATGTCAAAAATGTATATTTGTGAATGTTGAGATGTTATATTGGTTTCACTGGTAAAAATAAATAATTGAAATGGGTATATATTTGTTTTTTGTTAAGTTGCCTAATAATTATGCACAGTAATAGTCACCTGCACACACAGATATCCCCCTAAAATAGCTATAACTAAAAACTACTTCCAAAACTATTCAGCTTTGATATTAATGAGTTTTTTGGGTTCATTGAGAACATGGTTGTTGTTCAATAATAAAATTAATCCTCAAAAATACAACTTGCCTAATAATTCTGCACTCCCTGTATGTAAGAACGTATGGGCACAGTTATTGCTGTATGTGTGTGTATGTAAGAACGTATGGGCACAGTTATTGCTGTATGTGTGTGTATGTAAGAACGTATGGGCACAGTTATTGCTGTATGTGTGTGTGTAAGAACGTATGGGCACAGTTATTGCTGTATGTGTATTAATGTTTAAACAGCCCCAAACTCTGTATGGCTTATAAATAAATATAAGGGTGAGACCTGCTGCTTCTGTAAGGGTTAATTTAAGGTGCAGTTTGGGGTATATTTGAAGCAGTGTTCTGTTAACTGAATGATTCATTGCAAAGGAGTCAGTTAACAGTACACTGATTCAAATATACCCCAAACTGCACCTTAAATTAACCCTTAGAGAAGCAGCAGGTCTCACCCTTATATTTATTTATAAGCCATACAGAGTAGATATGCATATCTTAGGAAAATACATACAACACAGTACATAGAACAGAGTATACAGCATGCTCTGTTCTATGTACTGTGTTGTATGTATCTGTGAAGGAGCCAACGCTGCCTGTGAGGACTCAGGACTCAGGAGGAGCTGAACTGTCAGACACTGAATCATAAGTCATGATTCAAACATCGGATCAGCGGGCAGAGAGTCTGCAGTAAGAGAATCTGCAGCTCTGCTCAAGTGAACTGATGAATCGGTTGATGAATCGGTTCAGTTAATCGAACTGTCCGAAATGAACCGATTCATCTAAATGAACTTCCCATCACTACTTTAGAATCAACTTCACACATGTGATTTCAATTCTAAAGGGAATATGGTGGGAGGGGGGAATAAGGAGGCTGGGCTGCGGGCCCCCATACATTTGTCATACCCAGAGCCCTGCAAATGCTTAAAGGGACACTGAACCCACATTTTTTCTTTCGTGATTGAGATAGAGCATGACATTTTAAGCAACTTTCTAATTTACTCCTATTATCAAATTTTCTTCATTCTCTTGGTATCTTTATTTTAAATGCAAGAATGCACATTTAGATGCCGGCCCATTTTTGGCGACCAACCTGGGTTGTCCTTGCTGATTGGTGGATAAATTCATCCTCCAATAAAAAAGTGCTGTCCAGAGGTCTGAACCAAAAATAAAGCTTCAAATAAAGATAGCAAGAGAACGAAGAAAAATTGATAATAGGAGTAAATTAGAAAGTTGCTTAAAATTGCATGCTCTATCTGAATCACGAAAGGAAAAAATTGTGTTCAGTGTCCCTTTAAGGTGGCCCTTGTGTGTAGTACAATTAATTAGGGGTGGTGGAGTAGTTGGGTTTAGATAAACAGCACACTTTAATTTGGGTTGGACCATTATGACATAGATGGTTCGGGGAGTTAAAGGGCCAGAAACACTTTAAAATTACAAGACATTTCTGTTGTGTTGCTATAGAATAACTTAACAACCAAAGTTTAAAATTTTTAAAACAAATTAACAACCTTTTTTTACAAGGAATAAATAGCCAAACTCCACCTACCATTTGCCTTGTTTGAAGGAACCAATCTTGGCTTTAGTCAGCAATCCCAGTTATAAAGTTAGTATAAAATGTATTTTTTGCAGTTGTTATTGTTAAATCCAATTAGGGACCGATATGTAGCAGAGTTAGCCTTGAGTAGTCATCAGGGTGTATTTCAATGTCTGAATATTAGAAATTGCTCAATTTTCAGAGCTAATATACAAGAAAAGGAAACAAAATAAAAAATGAAAATATTTTGCAAAGTTGTTTCATTATGCATAAATAAACATTTGGGACAAGATTACAAGTGGAGAGCTAAATATCGCTTTCAAATCGATAATAGCGCTCCACTGTGTAATACCAGCACACGCTAATGTGCGCTGGTGATACAAGTTCACAGCAATGCGAACGCGACCTCGATTTTTGCATTGCTGGAAAGCATTGTGCTCACGAGAGCGAGCTGCCATAGGCTATGCTTATATACATATATATATATGTGTTAATACCCCACTTCCACCAACTTTTTTTTTTTAATAAAATGCGCTAGACTTTATTTTGGGGCCATTTGGGGCACATTTATAAAATTAACCAGAGATCTGATCTCTGGTTAATTTTATAAGTGATAATTGCTACTGCAAGCTCGCAGTAGCAATAACCAGCCACTTGTAATGGTTGATTAATTATCGCACGGCCGCAAAAATTTAGTGCTCCACTTGTAATCTAGCCCTTTATATACAAATTTCAAGGTGTTTACTGTTCCTTTAATTTGATTCCTTTTTTGGCCTAGATGGATCTTCTAGGTCAGCGAATAACCTTCTGTTCCATGCAGGCAGGGAGCCTTGTGTAACCTTTGTTTCTCATCCAGGTGTGTGCAAGAGTCGGTTTGGTCGGCTCGGCTGCCTCGTACGATCAGTTGGTCCGTCAGGTGGAGGATCTGAAGAAGGAGAATTCTCACCTAAGGAGGGAGCTGCAGGATAACAGCAGCCAGCTCAGCCGGCTTGAACATGACACCTCTGATATGAAGGTTAGAAAGATGCACAGGAAAAAATAAAAGGAGCAGGGATTGTAACGTAAAAGATCTGTTTAGTATCTAATGGCATAAAGAGATATATACCATCATGTAGAATGTTATTGTAGCTGTGACTTAAAGGGACAGTCTACACCAGAATTGTTATTGTTTAAAAAGATAGATAACGCTTTTACTTACCATTCCCCAGCTTTGCACAACCAACATTGTTATATATATATGTTTTTTTTTATAGATTAGCCCGCTTTACATCACCGGCTTACAAAAATTTACTAAGTGTTTTATGTAAACACGATTCTACCTATCATTGTTACATTTATATACTTTATAACATTTAAACCTCTAAATTCCTGCCTGTTTCTAAACCACTACAGACAGCCTCTTATCACATGCTGTTTTTATTTGCTTTTCACAACAGGGGACTGCTGGTTCATGTGGGCCATTTAGAGAACATTGTGCTCACGCCTGTGGTTTGTGGCAGACACTGCACTAATTGGATAAAATGCAAGTCAATATATAGTAAATACAAAGTCATGTGATCAGGGGGCTGTCAGAAGAGGCTTAGATACAAGGTAATCACAGAGGTAAAAAGTATATTAATATAACTGTGTTAGTTATGCAAAACTGGGGAATGGGTAATAAAGGGATTAACTATCTTTTTTAAACAATGAACATTTTGGAGTAGACTGTCCCTTTAATATGCTTTATATGATGGCATATAATGATTTGCTCAAAGAATTGATAAGATTCATTGATACACGTGGATTACATAATTTATAGAGACACACTATAGTACATAATACGTTCTTTGGTTGTAGGAAGTTCTGAAGCATCTTCAGGACAAACTTGAGCAAGATGCTGGAGGGTCAACAGGCCTTCCTGATGTGCCTGAGCAGTGTGAGTAATTATGCAACAATCTTTAGAATTAATTTGTTGTGTTTATATTATATTATACCATTCTGTTGCATTGATACCCTGCGTCTGTGTCACCATTTGGTCACCAGCTATGCACGTGGACGTTCCAGGGCTTTATAACCAATATATGTCTTCGACCCTTGGTCCTGATGTCTCTACAGCTCTGGGTCGGTCCTCAGGGGCTACAGCACTATATCCAGAGACACCTCAGAAGAAGGGGAAAGAGGAAAGGCGAGCGAGCACCCTGCTGAAAGCAGACCTGGAACGGGAGAGGTTAGTGTGGGATCATGTGACAATTAGTGAGGTTATACAACTATAAACACAACACCAGAGATTAACATAACACTCCAAAGCTTATCTATGCACCACTGTTTATATAAATAGGGCCATTAAATACAGTGGAGTTTAATAATTAACAAGTGCATATTAAAAAGATAAAGCAATAACACTTAGTTTGAATTTCAAATAAGCAGTCGATTTTTTTCTGACAAATTTATTCCCCTCCCCCTTATTTGCTAGCTCATTGTATCATGTGACAGCCATCAGCCTATCACAGGCTAGTATACACTGTCAACTTGTGCAATTTTGACTTTAGTGTCCCTTTAAAGGGAAATAGTGTAAAAGTAAAATGATCTCTTTAGTTAAATTTCTTAAACTTCTAGCCAAACGTGCACTCCTGGAGCACCCTCGTGAGGATATGCTCTGTGAAAGCAGCCTGCTCATGAATAGCTTGCCAGCTGTATCCTTATCTGTAGTGACACAGCTGTACACGTTTTACAATAGTTAAACACATAGATTAAAGCAATTTGTTAAAAAAATGAAACGATCTAAAGTGACTGTACCTTCAATTACTAATGTAAAATAACTGCAAACAATGGTACATGTGGTGCAACTGATTATACTTTTTCAAGGCTCCTTAAAATACAAAAACAGCAATATTTTTTATTGACTGCAAAAAAAGAAGAAGAAAAAAAAAGAACACAAGACAACAACCTAGCTAAAGACTTCAGTGTATTATATGCACATATCATTATGCAGAACTAGTACATTTTGTGGCATAGTCAAACTATAATAAGCATAATACAGTATATACATCAGCGTATCAGAGGATAAACATATCAATATATAACACACTCACCTATATATATTTCATTTAAATCATGTGTATAGTCATGCTCAAGTATTAACATATACATGTAGTACCTATGGGTGTTAAATGTAACAACTGCCCTAAAGTTGCAAGCAGAGGCGTAACTAGAACTCACTGGGCAAAGTCTGTGGCAGGGCCCCCCTCATTTGAACAGCATCATTTCTAAAGCATAGCTATTGAGCAATATATATATATATATACACATTCACACATAGAGGCCCATTTATCAAGCTCCGTATGGAGCTTGAAGGGCCGTGTTTCTGGTGAGTCTTCAGACTCGGCAGAAACACCAGTTATGAAGCAGCGGTCTAAAGACTGCTGCTTCATAACCCTGTCCGCCTGCTCTGATGAGGCGGACAGGAATCGCCGCAATTCAACTCGATCAAATACGATCGGGTTGACACCTCCCTGCTGGCCGCGAGTCAGCAAGCAGGGGGCGGCGTTGCACCAGCAGCTCTTGTGAGCTGCTAGTGCAATGCTGAATACTGGGAGCGTATTGCTCTCCACATTCAGCGAGGGCTTGCGGAAATTTACTTTCACAGTACGCCGCTCCTGGCTCTACTGAGCGGGTCTGTTTGTTTTCCCTAAGCCATCGGACACGCTGTCTATTCACAGCCGGCCCGATCACTCCATTAAACTCAATGTAACTCGCTCCTGCTACCAGACCAGAGCGGGAGCGAGTTACATTGAGTTTAATGATGCGATCGGGCTGGCTGTGAATAGACAGCGTGCCCGATGCGCTTAGAGGAAACAAACAGACCCGCTCAGTAGAGCCAGGAGCGACGTACTGTGAATGTAAATTTCGAAGCATTTTTTCACTTTAATCTTTTAAGGTACAAAGTTTGCGCTAAGCTGATGTTATATAATTCTGCACTATGTGCAGAATTATATAACATTATTTTGTGGGTTTACTTCCCCTTTAAATAAATCAACCTGAGCTCAGTACATGGTAGCTTATTATGGTGAAGGAAACAAGAGGGAGTTAATGCACAGCCTAGCAAACACTACAAACAAATACTACAGCACTAAGAAAAACTAAACACTTAAAACACTAAAACGCTTGCCCCAGCAGCTGTTTGCTGTCTGGGCAGAGCCTTTATTCTTTTTTTTTTTCCTGGGATGTTTTTTATTTCCAAGTTTAGGGACATCTATTGGTGACTAGAAGTACTGCAGCCTCGTACCAAGTTGATCTAAAATTTGATTAGGGGCAGCTACTGGCCATCCTAAAAGGATGGGCCTGGTGGCCGTGGAGAAGTCTGAGACTCCTGTAGTTAAGCCCATGGTTGCAAGATAGTGTCTGTTATTCATGCTTTAGTGCTTTACACAGAGCAAGCTTACCTTAGGGTAAGCTTGCACACATGTGTACATCTAGCAATTCACAAACAGCTAGATTACAAGTTTTGAGCGATATAGGGAAATTAACAACCGCCACAAAAGCGGCGTTAATTCACCTCCTTATAGCACTCCTATTACAAGTTTGTGGTGGGCGATATGGTGGCGTTGAACTCCATACCGCACCGAAATACAAGCGCTGCTTTGACGTGCTTGTGCACAATTTCTCCATAGACATCAATGGGGAGTGCCGGCAAAAAAGAAGCCTAACACCTGCGATTGCGGAAACAAAAGTTCCGTAACGCAGCCCCATTGATGTCTATGGGGGAAGAAAAAGTTATGTTTAAACCTAACATAAAAACCACGTCTAAACACCCCTAATCTGCCGCCCTTAACATGCCACCACCTACATTACAGTTATTAACCCCTAATCTGCTAACCCCAATGTCGCCGCCACTATACTAAAGTTATTAACCCCTAAACTTCTGGCTTCCCACATCACTAACACTACATAAATAAGTAAATGTATGCTTACCTGATAAATGAATTTCTTCTACGATACGACGAGTCCATGGATTTCATCCTTACTTGTGGGATATTAACCTCCTGCTAACAGGAAGTGGCAAAGAGCACCACAGCAGAGCTGTATATATAGCTCCCCCCTTCGCTCCACCCCCAGTCATTCAACCGAAGGTTTAGGAAGAGAAAGGAAAAGCTAAAAGGTGCAGAGGTGACTGAAGTTTATAAAAAATAAATATAATCTAAATCTGTCTGAAAATGACAGGGAGGACCGTGGACTCGTCGTATCGTAGAAGAAATTAATTTATCAGGTAAGCATAAATTTACTTTTCTTCTACAAGATACGACGAATCCACGGATTTCATCCTTACTTGTGGGATACAATACCAAAGCTACCGGACACGGATGAAATGGGAAGGACAAGACAGAGACCTAAACGGAAGGCACCACTGCTTGAAGAACTTTTCTCCCAAAAACAGCCTCAGAAGAAGCAAAAGTATCAAATTTGTAAAATTTGGAAAAAGTATGAAGAGACGACCAAGTCGCAGCCTTGCAAATCTGCTCAACAGAAGCATTGTTTTTAAAAGCCCATGTGGAAGCCACAGCCCTAGTAGAATGAGCCGTAATTCTTTCAGGAGGCTGCTGTCCAGCAGTCTCATATGCCAGACGGATGATACTCCTCAGCCAAAAAGAAAAGAGAGGGAGCCGTTGCTTTCTGACCCCTACGCTTTCCAGAATAAACAATGAATAATGAAGATGATTGACGGAAATCCTTAGTTGCCTGTAAGTAAAACTTCAAGGCACGGACCACGTCCAGGTTATGTAACAGACACTCCTTCTCAGAAGAAGGATTAGGACACAAGGAAGGAACAACAATTTCCTGATTAATATTCTTATTTGAAACAACCTTAGGAAGAAATCCAGGTTTGGTATGCAAAACCACCTTATCAGAATGAAATATAAGATAAGGCGAATCACACTAACGCTGAAAGCTCAGAAACTCTACGAGCCGAAGAAATAGCAACCAAAAACAAAACTTTCCAAGATAATAACTTAATATCTATGGAATGCATGGGTTCAAATGGAACCCCTTGAAGAACTCTAAGAACTAAATTCAAACTCCAGGGAGGAGTAAATGGTCTAAATACAGGCTTAATTCTGGATAGAGCCTGACAAAAAGACTGAACATCCGGAACATCTGCCAAACGTTTGTGAATCAAAATTGACAAAGCAGAAATCTGTCCCGTTAAGGAACTCGCTGATAACCCTTTCTCCAATCCTTCTTGGAGAAAAGACAGAATCCTGGGAATCCTAACTTTACTCCATGAGTAACCCTTGGATTCACACCAAAAAAGATATTTACGCCATATCTTATGATAGATCTTTCTAGTGACAGGCTTATGTGCCTGTATCAAAGTATCAATGACCGAATCTGAGAATCCCTGCTTAGATAAAATCAAGCGTTCAATCTCCAAACAGTCAGCTGCAGAGAATTTAGATTTGGATGTTTGAAAGGTCCTTGAATGAGAAGGTCTTGTCTCAAAGGCAGTTTCCACGGTGGCAGAGAGGACATGTCCACTAGATCCGCATACCAAGTCCTGCGTGGCCACGCAGGCGCGATCAGGATTACCGAAGCTCTCTCCTGTTTGATCCGAGCAATCACGCGTGGAAGGAGAGGAAATGGTGGAAACACATAAGCTAGGCTGAACGACCAAGGTACTGCCAAGGCATCTATCAGTTCAGCCTGAGGATCCCTCGACCTTGATCCGCATCTTGGAAGCTTGGCATTCTGTTGAGATGCCATCAGATCTAATTCCGGTCTGCCCCATTGGTGAACCAGTGAGGCAAACACCTCCGGGTGGAGTTCCCACTCCCCTGGATGAAAAGTCTGTCGACTTAGAAAATCCGCCTCCCAGTTCTCTACTCCTGGGATGTAGATTGCTGACAGATAACAAGAGTGGGCTTTCACCCATTGAATTATCTTGGATACTTCTGTCATCGCTAAGGAACTCCTCGTTCCCCCCTGATGATTGATATAGGCCACAGTCGTGATGTTGTCCGACTGGAATCTGATGAATTTGGCTGAAGCCAACTGAAGCCATGCTTGAAGCACATTGAATATTGCTCTCAATTCCAGAATATTGATTGGAAGTAAAGACTCCACCTGCGTCCATACACCCTGAGCCTTCAGGGAATTCCAGACTGCACCCCATCCCAGGAGGCTGGCGTCCGTTGTCACTATCACCCACGAGGGTCTGCGTAAACACCTCCCTTGGGACAGATGATCTGGCGACAACCACCAAAGAAGAGAGTCTCTGGTTTCTTGATCCAGATTTATCTGAGGAGATAAATTTGCATAGTCCCCATTCCACTGACCGAGCATGCACAGCTGCAGTGGTCTGAGATGAAAGCGAGCAAACGGAATGATGTCTATTGCCGCTACCATTAATCCAATTACCTCCATACACTGAGCCACTAATGGCCGAGGAATGGACTGAAGGGCTCGGCAAGTATTTAGAATCTTTGATTTTCTGACCTCCGTCAGAAATATTTTCATGTCTACCGAGTCTATCAGAGTTCCCAAGAAGGGAACCCTTGTCCTTGGAACTAGTGAACTCTTTTCTAGGTTCACCTTCCAACCGTGAGTTCTCAGAAAGGACAACACTGTGTCTGTATGAGATTTTGTTAGATGATAAGTAGACGCCTGAATCAAAATATTGTCCAGATAAGGCGCCACTGCTATACCCTGTGATCTGAGAACCCGCTAGAAGCGCTAGAAGGGACCCTAGAACCTTTGTGAAGATCCTGGGTGCTGTGGCCAACCCGAAGGGAAGAGACACGAACTGAAAATGTTTGTCCAGGAAGGCAAATCTTAGGTACTGATGATGATCCTTGTGAATTAGGAATATGAAGGTATGCATCCTTCAAGTCCACGGTAGTCATATATTGACCCTCCTGGATCATTGGTAAGATTGTTCTTATAGACTCCATCTTGAACGATGGAACTCTGAGAAACTTGTTTAGACACTTGAGATCGAAAATGGGTCTGAACGTTCTCTCTTTTTTGGGAACCACGAAAAGATTTGAGTAAAACCCCTGTCCCTGTTCCAGTTTTGGAACGGGACAAATAACTCCCATGGTAGAAAGGTCTTTTACACAGTGTAAGAACGCCTCTCTCTTTGTCTGGTCTACAGACATTCGTGAAAGATGAAATCTCCCTCTTGGGAGAAAATCCTTGAATTCCAGTTGATACCCGTGGGTCACGATTTCCAATACCCAGGGGTCCTGCACATCTCTTGCCCAAGCCTGGGCAAAGAAAGAAAGTCTGCCCCCTACTAGATCTGGTCCCGGATTGGGGGCCGCCCCTTCATGCTGTCTTTGTAGCAGCAGCGGGCTTCTTGGGTTGTTTACCTTTGTTCCAAGCCTGGGTGGGTCTCCAGACGGATTTGGATTGAGCAAAATTCCCTTCCTGCTTTGTGGAGGAAGAGGAAGCAGAGGGTACTCCTTTAAAATTTCGAAAGGAACGAAAATTATTTTGTTTACCCCTCATCTTAACAGACATATCCTGAGGCAAGGCATGACCTTTACCTCCAGTAATGTCAGAAATTATTTCCTTCAACTCACCCCCGAATATGGTCTTATCCTTGAAAGGAATAGCTAAAAGCTTAGATTTTGATGACACATCAGCAGACCACGATTTTAGCCATAACGCTCTACGCGCTAAAATGGCAAAACCTGCATTTTTTGCCACCAATTTAGCAATTTGAAAGGCGGCATCTGTAATAAAAGAATTGGCTAGCTTGAGAGCCTTAATTCTATCCAAAATGTCCTCTAAAGGGGTCTCAACTTTCAGAGACTCTTCTAGAGCATCAAACCAAAAAGCTGCTGCAGTAGTCACTGGAACAATGCAAGGCGCTGTAGGCTGTAAAAGAAAACCCTGATGAATAAATAATTTCTTTAGAAGACCCTCTAACCTCTTATCCATGGGGTCTTTGAAAGCACAACTGTCCTCACTAGGTATAGTTGTACGCATAGCCAGGGTAGATATAGCTCCCTCCACCTTCGGGACCGACTGCCAGGAGTCCGGAATGGTGTCCGATATGGGAAACATTTTCTTGAAAGTAGGAGGAGGGGAAAACGGTATACCCGGTCTGTCCCATTCCTTTTTAATAATTTCCGAAATTCTTTTAGGAACCGGAAAAACATCAGTGTAAGTAGGCATAGATAGTAGATATTTGTCCATTTTACACAATTTCTCTGGTGGTGTCACAATCATCCAGAGTCGCTAAAACCTCCCGAAGTAACAGGCGGAGGTGTTCAAGCTTAAATTTAAAGGACATGATGTCCAAATCTGTCTGAGGTAACATATTGCTCAGACAGCAATTTCCTGACCCCCAACTCAGAGCCCTGTGAGGGTACATCGGAAATAGCCAATAAAGCATCAGAGGATTCAGTATTCACATTAATACCTGACCTACTGCGTTTACCCTGTAACACTGGTAATTTAGATAATACCTCTGTAAGGGTAGTTGACATAACTGCAGCCATATCTTGCAGAGTAAAAGAATTAGACGCACTTGAAGTACTTGGCGTCGCTTGTGTGGGCGTTAAAGGTTGTGACACTTGGGGAGAATTGGATGGCATATCCTAATTCTCTTCAGACTGAGAATCATCCTTAGGCACACTTTCTTTACCTAAAATATGTTTTTTACATTGTAAGGCCTTTTCAGTACAAAAGGTACACAAAGTAAGAGGGGGTTCCACAATGGTTTCTAAACACATAGAGCAATGAGTTTCCTCAATGTCAGACATGTTGAACAGACTAGCATAAACCACAATAGTCGTTAAACACTTTATTTATTGATTTGGACAATTTTTCAAAAAATGTGTACTGTGCCTTTAATAAATAAAAAAGCTCACAAATTTTCCCAAACTGCCTAAACGTTTAAATAGCGCTATGCAATTAAATAAACTTACTTAATTGGGCCAAAAATTATTGCACCCTAAGAGCCAAGGGTGAATTTAACCTCTAAAAGACATTTTATAGCACAAAATATATTTTATTGAACAAAATGACGCCTGCCCCCAGGGTACTGCAAATTGACTCGACAATGATCCGGTGCACAGAACACAAGTGTAGGCCCCACCGGAGCTAATGCCTGCTGCCTTCTAACTCAGAGTACACTGCGTGTTTGAGCACGCGAAAATAGGCCCCGCCCATCATGGACGTCGAACATATCAGACTGTATAACCGTATGGGAAGCGGTTTGCAAAATAAGCCATGTGGTCCCCTACAAACCTTACAGTAAACTGCAGCCCAACTGATTATTTGCCATGAAATCAAATAAAAAAAACAACAAGCTGCCTCTCCCAGTGTCAAATACCAAAATAAACACAGGATTTTCAGTAACACCCTTTATGTACAGGTCTACTGCTTACCCCTTCCCTTGCAGGGAAAAACGTCAGCCAATTCTGATATACCAAGTTTCCTCAGAAATAAAGGACTGAACATACCTCAATGCTGCTTGTAGCATGAAACTGTTCTCCACACTGAAGATTTCTCTTGCACTACCTTCAGAACTCTATGTGAACCAACGTGGATCTTAGTTACAACTGCTAAGATCATCCACCTCAGGGCAGAAATCTTCATCTCCAAATCTTCACACACCAGTACCATTTAAAAAAAACTAAAAAATTCTTGATTGAAGAAACTAAAACTAAAACCTCACGTTACCTCTTCCTAGGGTCTTTTGCTGGACATTGCCCCAAAGAAATCAGATCTTTTACCTGTAAAAAAAAATACAAACACCCGCCAACAGTAAAACCCACCACCCAACCAACCAACCCCCCCAAATAAAAACCTATCTAAATAAACCTAAGCTAACCATTTCCCTGAAAAGGGCATTTGGATGGGCATTGCCCTTAAAAGGGCATTTAGCTCTTTTATAACTCCCGACGATCCACTTACAGTTTTCAAAGACCGGACATCCATCCTCATCCAAGCGGGCAGAAGTCCTCATCCAAGCGGGCAGAAGTCCTCATCCAGACGGCATCTTCTATCTTCATCCATCCGGCGTGGAGCAGGTCCATCTTCAAGACATCCGGCGCAGAGCTTTTGGAACGAAGTTCCACAAAAAGAAAATGCTTAGCTAGCACTCTATGCCCAGATTAATGTAGAGGTAGACGTTTATAGTAATTAAAATATAACTTTTATTGATTCCTTTTAAAAGATGGGTAGACAACATAAAAAATGATTAATTAAAATCCCTCAAAAAAAACAGGAAAGTCCCAAAAGCTCCTCAAAAGGAAAAATACAAGTGCTGAAAAACTAATATGTAAAATAAAAACTTTATTAGATATCCATGAAAAAATGCAGGATCTCCCTCTGACTGGTGAAGAGAAGTGTTTGACCGGTTTCAATCTCTGGGACCGTAGTCATAAACATAAAATAGCATAGCAGGTGCAAAATATTTAAATTAACTGGTCTTCTCCTATTGGAGAAGCCTGAACGTCCCAGAATTAACTATTTACTCACAAATACATTTAAGAGGGCACAGAATACAATATCTTTTAGGAAAAAAAATATTTTATACAAAAAATAACTATTAAAATAATTAATTAGTCAAAAAGATTTTATTGAATATTATAATTAATATTGTACTTAACTATCGTAAAAGAGAATAAATACGAAGTATACTTTAATACATAAATATCTTCAATAATCTATATCGTTAACCAATAGTTAAAAGAAAATTCCTATATGACTTAAGACAATACTATTAATTAAAATCCCTGTCAGAAACAAATGTGCTTATATTTTGGTAGTGTCTCACTGATTTTGGTATCCGGCCTTCTCGTGGTTATGTTGTGTTCCTGAAACACTCTAGTTTTTCTGATTCAACGTACCGCTATATTAACTTGTTTGCTACAAGTATTGGTCAAAATAGTAGTTGCTCATATAGGACTAGAGATTAAGGAATTGGTTATTTGCATACCACTAATAGGGTACGTTTGTATTTAATAATGTTCTTGTAGTCCTTTACTTCCAAGTAAATATATGTGACCTGTGTTAAAGTTTATATCATGACAGATGTGTTTCTGCTGTATCGAATTGATTCTATGGGGCCTATCTATCAAGCTTCGAATGGAGCTTGAGGCCCTGTGTTTCTGGCGAGCCTGCAGGCTCGCCAGAAACACCAGTTTTGAAGCAGCGGTCTAAAGACCGCTGCTCCATAACCTGTCCGCCTGCTCTGAGCAAATAACCTATGAATAGACGGGGGTCTATTTCATAGGTTCTCTGTTATCGGTCGTGAGATTCATCTCCTACCTCCCTTTTCAGATCGCCGATATACTCTCATATTCCATTACCTCTACTGATAACTGTTTCAGTACCGGTTTGGCTATCTGCTATATGTGGTTGGGTGTTTTTGGTAAGTATGTTTTTTATTACTTAAGACACTCTCAGCTATGGTTTGGCACTTTATGCATTTATATAAAGTTCTAAATATATGTATTGTGCTTATATTTGCCATGAGTCAGGTTCATGTATTTCCTTCTGCAGACTGTCAGTTTCATATTTGGGGAAGTTAATATTAAGAAATATTTTTCTTACCTGGGGTTTAGTCTTTTTCTCAATTGACTACTTTGTTTCAAATTGCGGGCTGACTTAGGCTTGCGGGTGCGCCAAATGCTACACTTTATTGCGTCATTCTTGGCGCGAGAATTTTTTAGCGCGAAAGGCACGTCAGTTGACGCAAGTTCGTCATTTCCGGCGTCGTAATTGACACAGAGGTTCACACAGGGTTGCGTCGTTACTGACGCGATTGTGTCATTTCCGGACATGGTTGGCGCCAAAAAAAATTCAGTTACGTTGTGCGTCATACTTGGCGACAAATTTCTTTCATTATTTATTTGCCCCATTGCTTTTGCCTCTTGCCTTTCTCTATGTCAGAGGGCTATGCTATTTGCATTTTTTTCCCATTCCTGAAACTGTCATATAAGGAAATTGACAAATTTTGCTTTATATGTTGTTTTTTATTTTACATTTTGCAAGATGTCTCAATCTGATCCTGCCTCAGAAGTATCTGTTGGAACTTTGCTGCCTGATGTCGGAATGTCATTGTATGATAAACGTTTTACATGCAGATATTGTATCCATCAGTTTATAGTACATTTACTGTTGTTGTTCCTTCAACTTTTAATGTACATGTTATACCTATGAAATTTTAAGAATTTGTTTCTGATTCTATTCAGAAGGCTTTTATCTGCTATTCTGCCTTCTAATTATTATAAAGGTCTTTTAAAACTTCTCATAAGGTTGATGAAATTTCAAATGACCGACAATGTAATGAATTATCCTTTTCTGATGAGGATCTATCTGATTCAGAAGATCTTTCCTCAGATATTGACACTAACAAATCTACTTATTTATTTAAAATGAAGAATTTTCGTTAAAAGGTGTTAATTATTTTGGATATCATGGAAACTAGTGCTCTTGATATTAGAACTAGTAAATTCTGTTTTTTAAACTTCCTGTGATTGCTCCAGAGTATTTTTTCCGTTCCTGATGCTATTTCTCTTATGATTTCTAAGAAATGGAATTAGCGGGGTACTTATTTTATTCCTTCTTCAAGGTTTAAAAAAAAAAAAAATTGTAACTTTTTACCAGCAATTTCTATAGAGTTTTGGGAAAAGATCCTCAACTTGTTGGGGCTATTTCTACTCTTGCTGAATGTACCTCTATTCCTATGGAAGATAGTACTTAAGTTCTTTTAGATAGGAGACTTGAATCTTATCAAAGGAAAACTTATTTATATTCAGGTCGTCTCAGGCCTGCATTTTCTTTGGCTGATGTTGCAGCTGCATCAACTTTTTTTTTGGAGATTTAGTGCAACAAGAATTGGATTCTGATTTATCTAGTATTGTTCGCTTTCTGCAACATACTAATCAGTTCTAATGCCATTTTTTTATATCATTAAGATTGATGTTAGATCTCTGTCTATAGCTATTCTTAGCTACAAGAGTTTGAGGCTTAAATCTTGGAATGCTGTTATGACTTTTTAAGTCTAGATTGCTATTTCTTCTTTCCAAGGTAATAAGAGACCTAAAGGTAAATATTAAGCTTCTAAATTGTTTTCTTTCTTTTTTTCAAATAAGGAACAAAAACTTAATCCTTCCCTATGGAATCTGTTTCCATTTGGAAACCTTCTTTAAATGGAATAAAACCAACCCATTTAAGAAACCAAAAAGCCAGCCCCTAAGTCCGCATGAAGGTGCGACTCTCATTTCTGCTCAGCTGGTAGGGGGCAGATTAAGGTTTTTTTCAAGAATATTTTGGATACTTCGGTCCAAATCAATGGTTTCAGAGTATTGTCTCTCAGGGGTTTCGAATAGGATTCTGAATAAATCTTCCTGTGAGAAGATGTTTTTCTCTCACGTATCCCAGCAAATCCAGTTAAAGCTTAGGTTTTTCTGAAGTGTGTTTCAGACCTGGAGTTTCAGGGGTAGTCATGGCAGTTCCTTTTCAGGGACAAGGTCTGTTTTTTTTTATTCAAATCTATTCTTTGTCTCAAAGAAGGAAATTTCATTCAGACCAATTCTGGATCTGAAAATTTTGAATACCAATTTTCAAATGGTGTCTATAAGGACTATTCTGATTTTTATTCAGGAAGGACATTTAGGTCCATATTGAATTGCAGGATGTATACCTTTATATTCTGATTCATTCAGATCATTATCAGTTCCTGAGATTCTCTTTTCTAGACAAGCGTTACCAATTTGTTGCTTTTCCATTTTTGGATTAGCAGCCGCTCAAAGAATCTTTTTTAAAAAGTTTTTGGTGCCCTGCTTTATAGAAACCAGAGAGCAGGGTATTGCGGTGTTTCCTTATTTGGATGATATTGGTACTATTTCATTCCTCCGTTCTGCAGAATCTCACACTAATCAACCAGTGTTGTTTCTTCGGAAACATGGTTGGAGGATCAATTTACCAAAGAGTTTCTTGATTCCTCAGACTAAGGGTCACCTTTTTAGGTTTCCAGATAGATTCAGTGTCCATGACTCTGTCTCTAACAGACAAGAGACATTTGAAAGTGGTTGCAGTCTGTCGGCACCTTCAGTCTCAGTCATTTCCTTCAGTGGTTATGTGCATGGAAAATTTAGGTCTCATGACTGCAGCATTGGACGCATTTCTCTTTGCTCGTTCTCACATGAGACCTCTCCAGCTTTGTTGCTGCAATCCATAGTGCAGGGATTATATTAAGATATCTCAATTAATATCCTTAAATCCCAATATTTGACACTCTCTGACGTGGTGGTAAATCACCAATGTTTAGTTCAAGGGGCTTCTTTGTTCAGCTAACCTGGACTATGATCTCTACAGATGCAAGTCTTTCAGGTTGGGGAGCTGTTTGGGGATCTCTGACAGCACAAGGGGTTTTGGAAATCTCAAGAGGCGAGATTACCAATCAATATTCTAGATCTTCGTGCTATTTTCAGAGCTCTTCAGTTTTGGCCTTTGTTGAAGAGAGAACTGTTAATTTATTTTTAAACAGACAATATCACATACAGTGTCATTTATCAATCAGCAGGGTTGGACTCATAGTCCACAAGCTATGAAGAAGTATCTCGGATACTTGCTTGGGTGGAATCCAGCTCCTGTCTAATCTCTGTGGTGCATATCCCAGATATAGACATTGGGAGGCGGATTATCTCAGCCGTCAGACTTTACATCCTGGGGAGTGGTTCCTCTATCCAGATGTGTTTTCTCAGATTGTTCAAGATATGAGGTCTTCCACAGATAGATCTGATGGCCTCTCATCTAAACAAGAGACTTCCCAGATGCCTGTCCAGGTTCAGGGATTTTCAGGCGGAAGCAGTGGGTGCGCTGACACTTACTTGGTGTTATTAACCTGCTTATATTTTCCCGCCTCTAGTTCTTCCTCCAAGAGTGATTTCCAGAATCATCATGGAACAATCGTTTGTGTTGCTGGTGGCTCCAGCATGGCCCCGCAGGTTTTGGTATGCGGATCTTGTTCGGATGTCCAGTTGCCAACCTTGGCCATTTCCGTTATGGCCGGACCTACTGTCTCAAGGTCCGTTTTCCATCAGGATCTCAAATCATTAAGTTTGAAGGTATGGATATTGAACGCTTAGTGCTAAGTCATAGAGGTTTCTCTAACTCAGTGATTAATACTATGTTACAAGCTCGTTAATCTGTCTCTATAAAGATTTATTATTGAGTTTGGAAGACCTACATTTTATGATATTCTTCTCATTAATTCTCTTGGCATTCTTTTAGAGTTGCAAGAATTTTTCAGTTTCTTCAGGATGGTTTGAATAAGGTTTTGTCTGCAAGTTCCTTGAGGGACAAAGCTCTTCTCTTTCTGTTTCATTCACAGAATGATTGCTAAACTTCCTGATATTCACTGTTTTGTACAGGCTTTAGTTTGTATTTCAGTCTGTCATAAAATCAATCTCTCCTCCTTGGACTCTTACATTGGTTTTGTAGACTTTACAGGCTCCTCCATATTGAGCCTATGCATTCTTTGGACATTTTACTACTTTCTTGGAAAGTATTGTTCCTTTTGGTCATCTCTTCTGCTAGAAGAGTTTCTGAGCTATCTGCTTTTTCTTGTGAATCTCCTTTTCTGTTTTTTCATCAGGATAAGGTGGTTTTTGCGGACTTCATTTCTATTTTTTCCTAAGGTTGTGAATTCTAACAACATTAGTAGAGAAATTGTTGTTCCTTCCTTGTGTCCTAATCCTAAGAATTCTTTGGAAAGATTTTTTCATTCTTTGGATGTGGTGAGAGCTTTGAAATATTATATTTAAGCTACTAAGATTTCACAAAGACTTCAAGTCTATTTGTTATATTTTCTGGTCCTAGGAAAGGTCAGAAAAACTTCTGTTATTTCCTTGGTTTGTTGAGTAAAGCTTTTTGATTCTTCAAGCTTATTGGAGTCGGGTTAGGCCCCGCTTCAGAGAATTTCAGCTCATTCTACTAGATCAGTCGCCACTTTGTGGGCTTTTAAGAATGAAGCTTCAGTTGTTCAAATTTGCAAGCGGGAATTTGGTCTTCTTTACATACATTTACTTAATTCTACCATTTTAATATATTTGCTTCTTCAGAAGCAGTTTTTGGTAGAAAAGTTCTTCAGGCAGTTGTTTCAGTTTGATTCTTCTGCTGATGTTTTAAGTTCTTCTTTCCTTCATGAGAATAACTTATATTTGGGTTGTGGATTAATTTATCAACATATGGCTGTTTGTTTATTTTTATCCCTCCCTCTCTAGTGACTCTTGCGTGGAGTTCCACATCTTGGGTATTTGATATCCCATACGTCACTAGCTCATGGACTCTTGCCAATTACATGAAAGAAAACATAATTTATGTAAGAACTTACCTGATAAATTAATTTCTTTCATATTGGCAAGAGTCCATGAGGCCCACCCTTTTTATGGTGGTTATGATTTTTTTGTATAAAGCACAATTATTTCCAAATTCCTTTGTTGATGCTTTTTACTCCTTTCTTTATCACCCCACTACTTGGCTATTCATTAAACTGAATTGTGGGTGTGGTGAGGGTGTATTTATAGGCATATTGAGGTTTTGGAAACTTTGCCCCTCCTGGTAGGCTTGTATATCCCATACGTCACTAGCTCATGGACTCTTGCCAATATGAAAGAAATGAATTTATCAGGTAAGTTCTTACATACATTATGTTTATTAAAGGTTTATTGGTTGGGTTTTATTTTTATCTTAGGGGTTGGGCACCGTAAAAGAGCTAAATGTCCTTTTAAGGGCAATGCCCATCCATATGCCCTTTTCAGGGCAATGGTTAGCTTAGGTTTATTTAGATAGGTTTTTATTTGAGGGGGTTGGTTGGTTGGGTGGTGGGTTTTACTGTTGGGGGGTGTTTGTATTTTTTTACAGGTAAAAGAGCTGATTTCTTTGGGGCAATGCCCCACAAAAAGGCTCTTTTAAGGGCTATTGGCAGTTTAGTGTAGGCTAGGGTTTTTTTTTTATCTTGGGGAGCTTTTTTTATTTTGATAGGGCTATTAGATTAGGTGTAATTATTTTTTTTTTTGATCATTTTGTTTTTTATTTTGTGTAATTTAGTGTTTTTGTTGTTGTAATTTAGATAATTGTATTTGATTAATTTAATTTATTTGATTTTATTGTAATGGTAGGTTTTAGTGTAAGGCAGGTTAGGTTTTATTTTACAGGTAAATTTGTATTTATTTTAACTAGGTACTAACTAGTCTACCTAGTTAAAATAAATACAAACTTACCTGTGAAATAAAAATAAAACCTAAGATAGCTACAATATAACTATTAGTTACATTGTATCTCGCTTAGGTTTTTTTTTTACAGGTAAGTTTGTATTTAGTTTTAATAGGAATTATTAAGTTAATAATTATAAGGTTTATTTAGCTTTATTTTAATTATATTTAAGTTAGGGGTGTTAGGGTTACGTTAGGTTTAGGGGTTAATATATTTATGTAGAGATGTGGAAGGTCAGAGGTTATGGGGTTAATAGCTTAATTTAGTATATTTCGTTGTGGGTTGCTTGCGGTTTAGTGGTTAATAGGTTTATTATAGCGGCGGTGTGGGCGGAGGGCAGATTAGGGGTTAATAATATTTAAATAGTGTTTGCGATGCGGGAGGGTGGCGGTTTAGGGGTTAATAGGTTTATTATAGTGGCGACGATGTCGGGGAACGGCGAAAGAGGGGTTAATACATTTTACTAGTGGCGGCTATGTCCGGAACGGCAGATTAGGGGTTAATAATTTTATTTTAGTATTTGCAATGCGGGAGGGCCTCGGTTTAGGGGTTAATAGGTAGTTTATGGGTGTTTAGTGTACTTTTTAACACTTTAGTTATGAGTTGTATGCTACAGCTTTGTAACGTAAAACTCATAACTACTGAGTTTAGATGGTGGTACGGATCTTGTGGTTATAGGGTGTACCGCTCACGTTTTGGCCTCCCAAGGAAACTCGTAATACCAGGGCTATGGAAGTCCCATTTAAAAAGGACTTTTTTAAAAGTGTGGTACTGACGTTGTGTGACGGCCAAAAAAGTGTGCGGTACACCTATACCTACAAGACTTGTAGTAGCGGAGTTAGGGAAAAAGCAGCGTTATAAAGCATAACGCTGCTTTTTCACTCATAATGCCAAACTCGTAATCTAGCTGAAAGTAAACTAACACGGTAAGAAAAACAAGTGTATGTCATGTGAATAAAAATATACAGCTAATCACATTGCAAGTAATACACAACTCTGTGCTAACCCTTTAAATAAATTATCTTCAATTAATATGTATATAACTGAACTTATGAGAACTGCAGGCATTATAGAGGGTTTTAGAAAGGCATCATTGCTACAGCTATACATACAGTTACTTATACTCATGAGATTTTATATTGCAATTCTGTTCATTCACTTATAAATTATTGAGTATAACATACAATATTAACAAAAAATGTACTTAGAACTTGCCCATTATATTATATTTAGAAGTCAGAGTTATGACATCAAAGCTGTAAATTAGGAAATTTTCTTATAAACCAATATCACGCCAGTGGATATAATTGACTTTCAGAACCCACATAATGTAGGTATTGTCAGCTTTTATGACAGAAACAAATACTGCATGTGTGTGACTGAATGCAATAGAAAGAGAGAATGATTAAGTAAAAATGACTGAATAGATCAAATATTCATGTAGTACCAGAAGGACACTGAACCATACAGAGAGCAGACTAAGAATGCCTGCAAAGATATCAGTAGAGAGAAGGAGGGAGCGTCAGGGAGCCATAAGCAGAACTGAGAGACAGTTAGGAACAGCTGATTTTGGAAAAGACAAAAAAAAATAATAAAAAAACATAGGCCTAGATTTCAAGTAGAGCAAAAAAAGTATTAGAGTTATTGAGCACTAACACCGCTCAAGTTAAATCAATAGCGCTCCTATTCTAGTGCTCACATTACAAGCTGAAAGTAACACTTTTTGGCTTAAGCAAAAGCCTCAGCCGTGCTAACCTAATATGGAGTTGGCATAGCATGGCCACGCTAAGCCCCTATATCCAAACAATTCTATAGGACATGCTACAAAACTCCGTTCTGGCTTTTGCTCTCACACTAACCCGAAGGTGCACTAAACCAATTGCGCTAAAGCCGAAGGGGAGTTAAGAAATACTTGAAATAGCATTGTTCTACACTCAAAAGAACATTTTATTTTTATTTTAAATCTATCTATCTAATTATCATTTATTTGTATAGCACCACAACATTCAGTAGTGCTGGGTACAGAGATAAGGATATACTATGAAAAAGATGTGGTACGATACAAATGTATAACAGACTAAACAAAATTAGTACATGAGGAGAAGGGCCCTGCTCGGAAGAACTTACAGGCTACAGCTTGAGGCTGCAGAGACATAAGGTTTGGGGTAGCCTGTCACAAGGACCTATAGGAAAAAGTAGTGGTTAAACAGACAGTTAAATAGAATAACACTCCACTTTGAGCTAAAAGCCCAAAGGCACACAGGCTGGCGCAGCCGCAATAGTTTTGCACAATAGTGGGACAGGTTGTTACAGCAGGATGGATACTGAAGTCTCACTGAGGATATGTTGTTTAAAAGTATCTGCTGAGAAACAAACAAACAATGGCAGCAGGGTCAGATAGGCAGACTATCTAAATATACGGTAAATACCAATCCAATATAGCTCCTGATAGAATAACTCCCTATGAGATAGAATCCTCAGAGTGCTTTAATGTCTTACATATGGGGTATGCTGGTAGAGTTCTTATTAATCCCTTTTTGTTCCTAGTGTTCATGAGGGGTATAAGCAGTTAGCACCAGAATAATAAAGGTTAGGCCCAGAAGTATGATAAACTGAGCAGTTCTGACTTCAATCTGCGGTCTGCTTATGCTTACATATATTTTGAGATTGTAAATCTTGGATTAGTTAGTTGATAGCGGCCAAAATGAATTGGTGTCCCTTGGTTTAGATGGATATTTATGTAGGCCTGAACATAAACTTGCCGAGGGGCTGAGGAAAAATTCTAGTGCCTGGGGCACCTTAGGAAGTCAGTTTGTATAGGGAAGGGTATATCCCAGTTCCCGGGCAGATTGATACCACTGTGTGTCTCCCAGAGATAGCCCTGGTAGGAAAGGGGGACCTCTATGTTTCTCAGAAAAGGCTACTGGTCACAGTTACTCAGTGTTTTTCACCCCCAAATGGCATGAGCAGGGATCCGGAGCCTAAGAGGTTAATCTGATGGGGCAGAACCGGATTGTAGTTCTAGTGACCCCCTGCAGTGTATGAAGGAGAGTTGTAGAGGTGGGGGAGGCTGAGGGAGGGCAGTGTGTAAGAAGTAAGGGGTCTCACCTAAGGTAGCACAGGGATGCGGCCTCCTGGGTTGTCATGCGGAGGCTGTGAGGTACTGTGAGACCGGTAGGCCAATGAGGCAAGATGGCGGCCGTTCGTGCCTTGTAGGACTGTAGGCGATGTTCCCAGATGGAGCGGCAGATATAGAGGTAGCCGGGCTTGGTGTGGGCTTCCTGGCGGCCCTCCGACACAATAGAGACAAGCTCCGCAAGGCTTCCGTGCTGGTCTTTACCTTTAGCAGGTCCGGAGAGGCTAAGGGCCACGTGGGCGCACTGGCGCAATTACGAGCAGGGCCTCACACAGGTCTCGGTCTGGCAGTTTGGGTGATGTGGCTGTACCGGAGCGGAGCCCCGACCCTCCGGTGCAGTAGTGGTGTGTAGCTGGCCTGCTTGATAGGAGGATATGCGAGGCGTACTCCCTGCACGTCCGGAGCAGGTTCCACGGCAGTCCGGTCTCAGGTTTCTGAGAACTGAGGTACAGTTATTGTCGGCCAAAGTGAGTGCCCTCGGGTATCTGGTCCTCGGAGCGGAGCCCCGACCCTCCGGAGGACAAAAGCTTGGGTGTGGAATAGCGGGTGTTGTGTATGGTAGATCTCCGTCACAAGTTGCGAGGCCCAAAAGTAAGTGAGAGGTGCTGCCAAAACACCACTGTGGAATCTCTGAGAGGTCACTTTTATGCAGGAGCACAAAGTTTAGTCAGCAAAAGTGAATTAAGTCCGTTTTAGGGGCAAATGTCACAGTATTTTGTGTACTTCTTAGCAGAGCTCCACAAACATGCGACTGTCCTGAATGGCGGTTAGCTCCGCCCCCCCTGTCACAAGGATTGTAGTAGTGAACCAGGCAGTTCAAGATTTATTTTGGTTAGGGTGAAATACAGAGAGATGGTTATCCTCACTAAATAGGTGGGTTTTTAAAGAGCGTCTGAAGCTATACAAGGTAGGAGACAGTCTGATGGAGCAGGGTAGAGCATTCCAGAGGACAGGGGGAGCACGTGAGAAGTCTTGGAGACGTGAGAGGGACATAGAGAAAAATAGAAGTAGAGAGAAGTAAGTCAAAGGTTGATCAAAGAGGATAGGTCAGGGAGTATTTGGAGATGAGAGAGGAAATATAGTTGTGAGTGAGGCTGTTGAGTGCTTTATAGGTTAGGGTTAATATTGTAAATTGTATTGTAGCGTGTATGGGGAGCAAGTGTAGAGACTGGCAGAGTGGAGCAGCTGATGTAGACTTAGGTAGATGAGTTTATCCTGTAAGTGAAGTATATTGGAATGTGAAATATGAATAACTCTTGTCAGGTTAGCACGCAAGCGATAAGGGTTAGTTTTTTTCTTCTGTGCTTTCCATTGAAGTCTATGGGTATGTAGTCCATCCTGGTTGTGAGGGACATTGAACTCCCAATCCCCTAAAGAGACTCACTTTTTCCTCTCTGTTACATGACACATGTATGTGACACAAATACACTTCAGATGAACAACACCTTTGCCAGAGGATAACACCACAAGTCGTGGCGGCTATATTTTATCATGGGTAAATCATAAGGTATAATTGGTATTTGGTGCCATGGATATATATATATATATATATATATATATATATATACAGTATATATGTGTATGTGTATATATATGTGTATGTATGTATATGTATGTATGTGTAAACAACATATGTACACATACATACACATATTACAATTGTAATCTAGGCCATAGTGGATAACTGCAAATTATCGCCCAGTAATTGCAATTAAAAGCTCTGGTAACAACATTTGTTTATGATGTCACCCAAACCCCTTGTTGGCATAATAGGGCCATATAATGTGCATATACCAATGCTGTCTCCTTTTGCTCTAGGTCTCAGTTGCAGGGGGAGACAGATAAGGAGGAGAAGGAGAAATTGTGGTATTACTCTCAACTGGAGAGTCTGTCCAAGCGCTTGGAAGAGCTCCCCTATGCAGAGACGGTGAGATGCTTAGACACTAGTATTTGTCCATCGTTATTTGTTTGTGTCTTCTTGCATGCTATAATCATACCGCCATTACTACATCCTTCTCACTATTCCAGCCCTTTCATCTCACAACTTCCTCTTTCTCATCTCCCTCTCTCAGTTCTCTTTGCAGATTGACCTCATCCGCCAGCAGCTGCAGTTTGAATCTGAGCACTTGCGCTGTCTGCTGGAGGAGAGGTTTGGGACAGCAGATGAGATGATGCAAAGAGCACAGGTAAGACCTTAGAGGATATATTGTAAGAGGTGAAATATTATGTCCCTCAGTCAGTTAAAGGGACATAAAATAAAAAATTGTTCTTTCATGATTCAGACAAAACATGTCGTTTTAAACAAGTTACCAATTAACTTCTATTATATAATTTGCTTGGTATCCTGTGCTCATATGTTAAAAAAGAACAACTAGGGAGGGTTAAGAGAAGCAAGGCACTATTGGGAACTAGCTTATGATTGGTTGCTGCACTTATATGCCTCTTGGTATTGGATCACCCAATGTGTTCAGCTAGCTCTCAGTAGTACATTGCATCCCTTTCAACTCATTTGATAACAGAAGTAAACTGGAAAGCTATTTAAAATTGTATGCTGTATCTGACATCAGGAAAGATACGTTTTATGTCCCTTTAATTATGTATCCGACATCAGGAAAGGTAAGTTTTATGTCCGTTTAATTATGTATCTGAAATCAGGAAAGATACATTTTATGTCCCTTTAATGATGTCTCTGACCTCTCAATCAGATTCGGGCTTCCCGTGTGGAGCAGATTGAGAAGCAACTGGAGGAGATACAGAAAACAGTGGGCAAGGAGCTGCAAACCATAGAGGTAAATTACCGATGTAACAGAGCGATATTACATTTATAGAAAAAATGCAACAGCCCCTCAGGCTTAATTATATATTGTTAGACATCAGATGTTTTTATCTTTAGTTCAATAACAGTGTAAAGAGATATTTTAACGGGATATGGAAGTCAAGTTATATTTTAATGATTCACAGGCAGTGTATACAATAGTAATAATAAAGAAAATACTATAGATCATATGATCCCCAGAGGTGCGCTAGTGCTTTAGATGAGCTGTTCTCGGATACTGTGTGTTAGCTGTACTCAATCCTCGTAGAATTGTGGCTGCACTCTCGAAAGTATTCAACGGAATACCCGGCTGTAGATGAAAAGAAAGACAAGAGAGGCGCCAACCATAAAACAGTATCGTCAGGGCAATGGACCAGGAGTCCCCCCCGTGTGCAGGATATACTCACAAGAGCGGCGGCACACGTACTATGCCTGTTGAAGCAGATCGGGACTGTTCAGAGTCGCCCGACGGACACACACAGGAGCCGGTACACGTGACTTCCGGATCTCCAATCACAGGCCACTTCACCTGTCGGGTCTGGATCGCCGATAGCTCGCTGGAAATGAATGTATTATGTCTCAACCAGGAGAGACACTGATGGTGAATATAGAATACACCGTAGCAATGATTAGCAGGCAGCAAGGTATCTCAAATAAAAAAAGGGTTTATTTGGATAAAAACAATCACAGCAACGCGTTTCTCAGCAGAATTGCCGTTTCATCAGGCTGTATCAATGAATACATAATCACACCTTTTATACCTTGCTCCACCTGTCTAAATGGGCGGATCTAACATAGAGTTCCTGTCTGACTAATCATTAACTGTTTGAAAGCTGTTCACATTTAAATACAGTGGTTGGTGGTTAAAAACCTTACATTTCTTAACTATAGTAAAAGGACATAATAGACTATCAATTGAGTCATATTATATACAATAAAAGTTAAAAACAGTAACACTATAATAGCAATATACAAAGAAAATACAATAATATATTGATATATCGATTGACTGCTACACCACTATTAATTCATATTCGTACTGATTACTACAAATATATAAGAATTTATATATATATAAAAGTCGTGTCAGCTGATGACTATGGTCTACTGACTATGAAATATGGTCTATGTGATAACATGGGAATGATCATATGAATTATTGATTAATCTTGTGAACATGTAATATATTTTACTAACGAATATACAATTTAAAATACGAGTTGGGTTAGGAATAAAGAACACACAGATAGCTGCGACATTATCATATGGGGCCTCAATGATAAGAAAATAATATATGGCAAAATACCCACTATACACTGGAATGATTCACACGATGTGGGGACAGATTAACATATATTAAAGGGACCCCAATATTATGGGGGAAAAGACATATAATATAAAAAGGACCCCAACAATAAGGGGAAAATAGACATATGGGATATAAGGCAGAAGGAAGACCCACTGGACACCCATCCTTCTCAAAAGGCTGCCAAATCTATATTTAGATTTATGCCATTTGGATGAAGAGTTCTAAGGGTATGTATCCAGTAGGTCTCCCTCTGTCTGAGTCTGGACAATCGGTTATATAAATGTGATACTGGAATGTGTTCAATGGGGCATATACTGAAGCAATCACTATTGCCATTATGATGGAGGTTGCAATGTCTAGGAACACTGTGATTTTTATAGTTCTTTTTCATGTTCCTCACATGTTCAGACCATCTAATGCTAAGACGTCTACAGGTTCTACCAACGAACTGAACCCCACATACACAGGACAGCAGATAAATTACATATTTAGATGCACATGTAATACGCCCAATTATAGAATAATGTTTCTCAGTGGTATTTGATTTGAATGTAGTTTGTTGGTGTGTGATCTTAACACAGAGTTTACATCTCCTATCTTTGCATTTATAAGATCCCACTAGTATGTTGCCCACTCGTTGGCGACTATTAAGGATTTTATGTTTGACTATCTTACTAGGAGCTAGGAGGGATTTTAAGCTGGGTGCTTTTTTATATATTATCCTTGGTTTATTGTTCACTAGACTTCCTAATATAGGATCTTTTTTAATTATACCCCAATGTTTATTGATAATTTGACGTATTCTTTTATGATTACAATTATATTCTGTAATAAATGGAGTGAAATTTTCCATCGGTTGTAATTTTTCTCTATTATTTGTCAAAAAATAATTATCCCTATTGTCTCTTTTCGCTCTTTCGTAAGCATTTTCTATAATCTGTAATGGATAATGTTTTTCCTTGAAACGTTCTTTCAATATCAAACTTTGTGTCTCATAGTCCCTCATAGTGCTACAGTTACGACAAATTCTTTTGAATTGGCCATAAGGCACATTTCGTTTCCATGGGAAATAATGGTGACTGTTAAAGTCTAGATAACTGTTACAGTCCACCATTTTAAAAAGAATACGTCAAATTATCAATAAACATTGGGGTATAATTAAAAAAGATCCTATATTAGGAAGTCTAGTGAACAATAAACCAAGGATAATATGTAAAAAAAGCACCCAGCTTAAAATCCCTCCTAGCTCCTAGTAAGATAGTCAAACATAAAATCCTTAATAGACATTGCAACCTCCATCATAATGGCAATAGTGATTGCTTCAGTATATGCCTCATTGAACACATTCCAGTATCACATTTATATAACCGATTGTCCAGACTCAGACAGAGGGAGACCTACTGGATACATACCCTTAGAACTCTTCATCCACTTGGCATAAATCTAAATATAGATTTGGCAGCCTTTTGAGAAGGATGGGTGTCCAGTGGGTCTTCCTTCTGCCTTATATCCCATATGTCTATTTTCCCCTTATTGTTGGGGTCCTTTTTATATTATATGTCTTTTCCCCCATAATATTGGGGTCCCTTTAATATATGTTAATCTATCCCCACATCGTGTGAATCATTCCAGTGTATAGTGGGTATTTTGCCATATATTATTTTCTTATCATTGAGGCCCCATATGATAATGTCGCAGCTATCTGTGTGTTCTTTATTCCTAACCCAACTCGTATTTTAAATTGTATATTCGTTAGTAAAATATATTACATGTTCACAAGATTAATCAATAATTCATATGATCATTCCCATGTTATCACATAGACCATATTTCATAGTCAGTAGACCATAGTCATCAGCTGACACGACTTTTATATATATATATAAATTCTTATATATTTGTAGTAATCAGTACGAATATGAATTAATAGTGGTGTAGCAGTCAATCGATATATCAATATATTATTGTATTTTCTTTGTATATTGCTATTATAGTGTTACTGTTTTTAACTTTTATTGTATATAATATGTATCAATTGATAGTCTATTATGTCCTTTTACTATAGTTAAGAAATGTAAGGGTTTTAACCACCAACCACTGTATTTAAATGTGAACAGCTTTCAAACAGTTAATGATTAGTCAGACAGGAACTCTATGTTAGATCCGCCCATTTAGACAGGTGTAGCAAGGTATAAAAGGTGTGATTATGTATTCATTGATACAGCCTGATGAAACAGCAATTCTGCTGAGAAACGCGTTGCTGTGATTGTTTTTATCCAAATAAACCCTTTTTTTATTTGAGATACCTTGCTGCCTGCTAATCATTGCTACGGTGTATTCTATATTCACCATCAGTGTCTCTCCTGGTTGAGACATAATACATTCATTTCCAGCGAGCTATCGGCGATCCGGACCCGACAGGTGAAGTGGCCTGTGATTGGAGATCCGGAAGTCACGTGTACCGGCTCCTGTGTGTGTCCGTCGGGCGACTCTGAACAGTCCCGATCTGCTTCAACAGGCATAGTACGTGTGCCGCCGCTCTTGTGAGTATATCCTGCACACGGGGGGGGGGCTCCTGGTCCATTGTCCTGACGATACTGTTTTATGGTTGGCGCCTCTCTTGTCTTTCTTTTCATCAATAGTAATAATAAAAACTTTCCAATATTTATTATAATTATTAAAAATGATTATACATACTGTGTATATATATATATATATATATATATATATATATATCCTATATTATAAAAGACAAGAGTTTGTCTGAAGCCGTCATGCGCAGTTCAGACAAACTCTTGCAGCTGATCGCACGCGCACCCACCCGGCAGCACAGCTGATCAGTGAAACAAAGCAGCGCGAGGACCGGCAAGGAGAGAGAGAGAGGAGAGAGAGGAGAGAGAGAGAGAAGAGAGAGATGAGAGAGAGAGAGAGAGAGAGAGAGAGAGAGGAGAGAGAGAGAGAGAGAGAGAGAGAGAGAGAGAGAAACACAACACGGCCCGTGTGAACGGGCTTTAGGACTAGTATATATATATAAACAGACGTAGAAAGGAACGGCACACTCCAACAAGTATACACCCTGGTGCACTGCTATACAATGTATACAAGAACAGTCACAAGGATCCCACGCATCGCAACTGCGTATAAAGAACACCAAAGCAGGCACATGAAACAGGGATTTGTATCCAATAAGCTTTTAATGGCAATGCAGATTGGGCTTTTCTGCATTTCCATTAAAAGCTTATTGGATACAAATCCCTGTTTCATGTGCCTGCTTTGGCGTTCTCTATACGCAGTTGTGATGCGTGGGATCCTTGTGACTGTTCATATATATATATATATATATATATTCCATGGACTATTTGGTTTTGTTTACAGTATGTATAATAATTTTTAATAATTATTATTAATATTTTTAATTATTTTATATTTAATATTTCAATAATGCGCTTATAATTTTTCATGTGCGCTAACCCGACACCTAAATCATGAACCCTGAAGTGTGTTATGCATATTTTACATTCCTATGTTCTTCATATAGAATTTTTTTAATTTGTATTATTAAATATATATTTCTATATATATCTGATAATGTTACTGTAAAATAGATACCTATACGTATAGAAATAGATATACAGATATATATATATATATGTATATATATATATTTACTATAAAAATTACATTATCCTGTAAGTGAAATACATTGGAATGTGAAATATGAATAATTCTTGTCGGGTTAGCACGCAAGCGATAGGTGTTAGTTTTTTTTCTTCTGTGCTTTCCATTGAAGTCTATTGAGAAAACATAAAGTTGCGATATTCTAAGTCCTTTGGTTAGCGCACGTCAGGTTTCGCTCATGCTACAACTTTTTACTTTGAACTTGTAATATGCATGCTACCCGAAGCGTGCTAAACAATTACTTGTAGTAAAGTTTATGCTTGACCAGGCGCGCTAAGTCGCGCTCCACATGTAATCTAGCCCTCAATGTTTAATTTTTTTACTTCCATCTGACATTAACAAATTCACAGTTTATCTGTTTGATGCTCATATAGGTAAAATGCAACACAAACATGAAAACAGTCTTCCTTTTTTAATTAGTTAATCATTGTTAAAGGGCCGCTAAACCCAAAATCTTTCTTTCATGATTCAGATAGAACATACAAATTTAAACAACATTACAATTTACTTCTATTATTTATTTTGCTTCATTTTTTAGATATCCTTAGTTGAAGAAAAAGCAATGCACATGGTGAGCCAATCGAGGCTTCTATGTGCAGCAACCAATCAGCAGCTACTGAGCATATCTAGATATGCTTTTCAGCAAAGAATATCAAGAGAATAAAACAAATTAGATAATAGAAGTAAATTAGAAAGATGTTTAGAATTGCATTCTCTTTCTAAATCATGAAAGAAAAAAATGTGGGTTTCATGTCTTTTTAAGCTTGCAAAGGATCTTCCTAGGAAATGAGGTTTCTGTATTTATTGTATGTTTTGCCCAGTGTCAAATAATTTGACATGTCCAGTGCTATGGTGATAAGTCAGACTTTGTTTCTTCTTCTATTAAAACATACATGAATGTATTGACTCATTTTTGTTCCCAAACAAAAACTTAGGACCTCCTACAAGGAGCAATTCACTGTAGATATAATTATCACTGAATGCTCCACCATAGAGTAAAATAAAATGTTTCAGGACACAATGTCTAAGGTTTTTCATTCTCATGTATTCTTTTTCACAGCTGAGTGAGAATTTAGAATATTCAGAAAGACCAAATGCAGAGAATATCACCCAAACTGAGGAAAGTACAGGGCAGCCAGAAAACAAGGTAAAACAAATCAGGATCATTTATATGTTTTTTTCTGTATAGGAGAGGAACAATTTATGTATAAAAGAAAAAAGAGGAAAAGCCTTGAATGATGGGTAATATTTGCTGTGGGACAATGAGCCAAATTCTCCAATGCTTATCCTTCAGTCATGATTCTCTAAAAAAAATCTGTTAGTGCTATGAGCATTTGCATCCACAGAGATATTTCCAGCATGAGGGAATAAACAATAAAAAGCAACAGGAGAAATTTCTTTGCTGCACACATAGAGGCCGAATTATCAAGCCGTCAACTATGCTGCATTCAACGGCACCAATACGCTCGCCTAACATCGCGGCCGCGGACCTGAATACGCTCTCCTTATTTATATGATGTCAAAAAGCCGTGCACCAAGTACGGGGCGATGAGCAGTGGACTGTTGTTAACTAACAGTCATCAATCTCGCTGCTATTCGGATTTTTCCCAACTTTATTTATACCCTGTCACTAAACCCCGCCACTATACTAAAATGTTTAACCCCTATCCCCCCGCTCCTGGACCCCTCCGTAACTAAATAAATTATTAACCCCTAAACCCCTGGCCTCCCACATCACTACCACTTACTAAACCTATTAACCCCTAAACCGCCAGCCCCCCACATCGCCATAAACTAAATTAAGCTATTAACCCCTAAACCTAACAACCTGCTAACTTTACATTAAATATTAACTCATCCCTATCTTATAATAAATTTAAACTTACCTTTAGAATTAAAATAAACTATATTAAACTATTAATTCACCTACCCTATTATACTAAAATTAAATTAAACTATATTAAACTATTAATTAACCTACCCTATTATACTACAATTACATTAAACTATATTAAACTATTAATTAACCTACCCTAACTATTATACTAAAATTACATTAAATTAAATATATTACATTTCTAAAAACCTAACCCTACTCAAGTTATTTCAATCAACTATAAAGAATTACTAAGTTACAAAAAAATAACAACTAAGTTACGCAAAATAAAAAACACTAAGTTACACAAAATAAAAAATAAATGATCAAATATTTAAACTAATTACACCTAATCTAATAGCCCTATCAAAATAAAAAAGCCCCCCCAAAATAAAAAAAATCCTAGCCTACAATACACTACCAATGGCCCTTAAAAGGGCCTTTTGCGGGGCATTGCCCCAAAGAAATCAGCTCTTTTACCTGTAAAATAAAATACAAACACCGCCAACAGTAAAACCCACCACCCACACAACCAAACCCCCTAAATAAAAACCTATCTAAAAAACCTAAACTCCCCATTGCCCTGAAAGGGGCATTTGGATAGGCATTGCCCTTAAAAGGGCATTTAGCTCTTTTTCAGCCCAAAGTCTCTAACATAAAATTAAAACCCACCCAATAAACCCTTAAAAAAAACTAACACTAACTCCCGAAGATCTACTTACAGTTTTTTTCGAAGACCGGACATCCATCCTCATCCAAGCGGCAGAAGACCTCAGCGAAGCCAGCAGAAGTCTTCATCCAAGCGGGCAGAAGTCTTCATCCAGACAGCATCTTCTATCTTCATCCATCCGGCGCAGAGTGGCTCCATCTTCAAGACATCTGGCGCGGAGCATCCTCTTCTTCCGACGTCTCTTGCAGAATGAAGTTTCCTTTAAATGACATCATCCAAGATGGTGTCTCTTACATTCCGATTGGCTGATAGAATTCTTTCAGCCAATCGAAATTAAAGGGAAAAAATCCTATTGGCTGTTGCAATCAGCCAATAGGATTAAGCTTTCATCCTATTGGCTGCTCCAATCAGCCAATAGGATTGAGCTTGCATTCTATTGGCTATTCCAATCAGCCAATATAATGCAAGCTCAATCCTATTGGCTGATTGGATCAGCCAATAGGATTGAAGCTGATTGCTAGGGTTAGACTTAGGGTTAGGTTTAGGGGTTAATATATTTATTTAGTGTTAGTGATGTAGGAGGCCAGAGGTTTAGGGGTTAATAACTTTAGTATAGTGGCGGCGGCGATGTTGGGGGTGGCAGATTAGGGGTTAATAAGTGTAGGTAGGTGGAGGCGAAGTCAGGGGCAGCAGATTAGGGGTGTTTAGACTCCCGGTTTATGTTAGGGTGTTAGGTTTAAACATACATTTTCTTTCCCCATAGGAATCAATGGGGCTGCGTTACGGAGCTTTACGCTCCTTTATTGCAGGTGTTAGGCTTTTTTTTAGCCGGCTCTCTCCATTGATGTCTATGGGGAACTCGTGCACGAGCACGTAAAACCAGCTCAAAGCAGCACTGGTATTTGTGTGCGGTATGGAGCTCAACGCTGCCATATTGCCCGCAAATGCAGGTTTTGGAAAACCTGTAATAGCAGCGCTATTAAAGGTGAGCGGTGGAAATAACTTGCAAGTTATTACCGAGCCGTTCATAATGCAAAACTCGTAATCTGGCCGTCTGGTAGCTATATTGTTGCTATATACTGTGGGAATCCTCCCATCCTTGTAGAGATTCCTGGAAACAAACATGAAATGCTAGGGCTTATATTTAACTAGAACCCTGTCTTAACCTATTCTATAGGATACTTAAAGGGACACTGAGCCCAAATTTTTTCTTTCATGACTCAGAAAGAGCATGCAATTTTAAGCAACTTTCTAATTTACTCCTATTATCAGTTTTTCTTCATTCTCTTGCTATCTTTATTTGAAAAGCAAGAAATGTAAGTTTAGAAGCCGGTCCAGTTTTGGTCCACAACCTGGGTTGTCCTTGCTGATTGGACAGCACCAATAAACAAGTGCTGTCCAGTGTCTGAACCAAAAAAGGCTGACGCCTTAGCTTAGATGACTTCTTTTTCAAATAAAGATACCAAGAGAATGAAGAAAAATTGATAATAGGAGTAAAATAGAAAGTTGCTTACAATTGCATGCTCTATCTGAATCATGAAAGAAAAAATTTGGGTTTAGTGTCCCTGAGTCCTGCAGATTGCAATCACTTTATTATGCACATTACTTTTATACTGCGTCTCTGTTAAAGTAGTCCATAAGACCTTCATATCTGCATTTTTAGGGTTTCTGTGCAGTTTATTCCCTCATCTCATACCTGAGGCTGTGTGTATTGGGGAATACCCAGGGGCTGTCATTTTTAGCCTGTGTCCACATATGCCGAAGGAAATGAAACCTACATTTTTTTCTTTCATGATTCAGATAGAGCATGCAGTTTTAGGCAACTTTCTAATTTACTCCTATTATCATTTTTTCTTCGTTCTCTTGGTATCTTTATTTGAAAAGCAGGAATGTAAGTTTAGGTGCCGGCCCATTTTTGATTCAGCACCTGAGTAGCTTGATGATTTTTGGCTAAATGAAAAAATTGCATGCTCTATCTGAATCATGAAAGAAAAAAATTTGGGTTTCATATCACTTTAATCTAAATATCATTTTGGCCCATGACACCTGTAGCTGACTAAAAAGGAAGTTGTGGCCCCCTAATTACTCAAGATTCTGCAAGCCTCTTCCCCTTATTAAGGAATGAAGACTAGATGCTATTGTTTGCATGGTTGTAATACAGGCCCATAGCACCTGGTTGGCATGTAATATCCATTCGGATTCATATGTGTAGTGTTTTTTTGGTATTCCCTTTTATTTGAGTTCAGTGTACTTGTGTCAGTGGGTTATGCAAGCTCTTGCTATGGACCAGTGATAGGAAGACAGCTTGGTAGCCATTTAACTATTGACTCAAACTGTATGAGACTAACATATGGGAGGGTTGGGTTCTGATAGATAATGTTGGTTTCTTCTTGACACAAGCATATAACCATTATCCCTATATTTATAAAAATATTGTGTTTTCTGTGTGGGAGAGGGGTGTAAGTATACCTAAGTATTGGTAGACTGCACCTGTAATACAAAGCTAACATTTATAAATAATGTAGTCTTTAATATATATGTATAATTGTAGGAGTATTTAAATGTCAGAATTTTAGAATTCTTGTAATGAGCATGAAATAAATACTTCTGATTGGTTAGGATGCGGGGTCCATTACATTTAATCCAAGAGCAGCTTCCCTTTGATAATGATTTATTTTCATAGGCAGTATACTTAAAAAGTGTGATTACCTGATTATAACTAGCTCATATGTGATTAAAGGGATGCTGAACCCAAATGTTTTTCTTTCGTGATTCAGAAAGAGCATGCAATTTTAAGCAAATTTCTAATTTACTCCTATTATCAAATTTTCTTTGTTCTCTTGCTATCTTTATTTGAAAAAGAAGGCATCTAAGTTTTTTTGGGTTCAGTACTCTGGACAGCATGTTTTTATTGGTGGATAAATGTATCCACCAATCAGCAAGGACAACCCAGGTTGTTCACCAAAAATGGGCCGGCATATTAACTTACAATTATGCATTTCAAATAAAGATACCAAGAGAATAAAGAAAATTTGATAATAGGAGTAAATTAGAAAGTTGCTTAAAATTTCATGCTCTATCTGAATCACGAAAGAAAAAAATTGGGTTCAGTGTCCCTTTAAAGCAATTTGTTAAAAAATGAAATGATCTAAAGTGACTGTACCTTCAATTACTAATGTAAAATAACTGAATCACGAAAGAAAAATCTTGGGTTCAGTGTCCCTTTAAGTTCTAGACTGAAATAGATAATGGTACAATATATCATGAATAATGCATAACACACATACACTATTTTCAGGTAACATTTGCAGAAGTGTTTTTTGGTTACATAGCAACTAAAGACCCTGACACAGGGCATTAGCATACATAGTTATATACCAGATCTTTCTGCTCACAGGTGGAGGTGGTGTTCTGGCTGTTGTCTATGTTGGCCACACGAGATAAGGACGACATGTCACGTACTTTGCTAGCCATGTCAAGCTCTCAGGACAGTTGTCAAGCTATGCGCAGGTCTGGTTGTCTCCCACTACTGCTTCAAATACTTCACGAGACAGAAAGAGAATCCTCAGGGGATAGTAATTTCAAGGATGCTAGGATGCGTGCAAATGCCGCTTTGCACAATGTTATCTTCTCACAACCAGATGAAGGTCAGGCAAAAAAGGAGATGAGGGTACTTCACATTTTGGAGCAGATACGTTCATATGTTGAGACCTGTTGGGACTGGATGCTAGGACAGGGTGAAGGGGTCCATGAAGGCAGCCCAGGTATGTCACATGACAATATTTTCATACAATATCACCACTGATTCCTGACTTGTGTAACAGACTGTCTGCTCCTTTCAGCTCCGGCCCCAGTAGAGCCACAGATCTGCCAGGCAAGCTGTGCCATCATGAAATTGTCATTCGACGAAGAATATCGCAGAGCAATGAATGAGCTTGGTATAATAGCAATGAGCATACTGTGATATAGTAATCGTGGTAAACCACTCTACACCTACTTAATTACAAACGCATTCTAACATCATTATTTCACTCATGCTTTAACACATACAAACACATATAAGGTAGGCCTTAGTTATATTTCTCTGTCATTCTCTAGGTGGTCTACAGGCCATTGCAGAGCTCCTTGAGGTGGATTATCAGATGCATAGGATGACCAATGACCCCCTTAGCTTGGCGCTTAGACGTTACGCAGGAATGGCACTCACTAATCTCACCTTTGGGGATGTAGTAAACAAGGTGAGAGTCAATAACTTCAAAACCCACCTATTTATTTGGCCTGTTTGCATATTTAGATATTGGATATTCACATTATTAAACCTATTGTCTATTGCAGGCCACACTCTGCTCCCGTCGTGGCTGCATGCAGGCAATTGTAACTCATCTGGCATCTGAGAGTGAGGAGCTCCAACAGGTAAGGCACTGAGTTATGATATCCTGGACTTCCAAGAGATTTCTTGCAATTTAAAGGGACAGTAAAATCAAAATTAAACTTTCATGTATTCAATAGAGCATGCAACTTTAAACAACTTTCCAATTTACTTTCTAATTTTACTATTATCAAAATAGCTTGTTTGACTTATATATTTTGTTGAAGAGTAAACCTTGGCAGCTTGCAACACAGTTTATAATAATGTTATACACTGTTGCAGACACTGCTGCTATAGAATGCTGATGACATTTTCATGTTCCTGAGGTTGGAGGTCATATGAGCCTATTTAAGTTTACTCTTCAACAAAGTGAACAAAGAAACTATGATAACTTAAATAAACAGGAAAATAGCATTCTTTATGTGTACCATGCACATTTCAATTTAACGTTCTCTATGCTCCTATAAGGTGGCATCCAGCATTCTGAGGAATCTGTCGTGGAGAGCAGATATAAACAGCAAGAAAATTCTTCGTGAGGTGGGCAGTGTGGCCAGCCTGATGCAGTGCGCACTGCGTGCAAACAAGGTAAGAGCAGTAGTACTGTGTTTTCAGATCAAGTGTATTATTGTTGTTTTGATAGCAAAGTAGATAGAATAATGTTCGGCAACAAATGCATATAGCTTTGCACTAGAAGAATTACATGTAAAAGTGTTGGGAAGCACAAGAGAAGATGTCTAGGGACAAATTCACTCAAAGGAAACCTTCCTTGCTGAACTAGTGATATATATTTACACTGTAAGTGCCACAAACTTGCATATGCAACAATATGATGTATTTTTTCATTTTAATTTGAACTTCAAAATATGGGCTAGACATCAATGGAGTCATTAAAATGGAATTGCCATGTGAGAAAATAGTAACAGCAATATTACTATATTGTCCCTATTTTTTGGAGTACCACATGGTTAAAGTTGAAAGGGTTTCAGTGGTAGGGACTATATGTGAGCATTTCCATAGTGCATATGTGGTTATTGTGGCATTGGGAGTAAATGCTTAGCAGGTCTAGGGCAGGCTATATGAGATAATGGTTAGAATTAATTGTGCAGATGGACTGGGTTTAGTGACCTTCATAGTGGTGAGGAATTATAGATGGAGGATCATTATTTCTATGTTTGTGCTACACTACCTATTAGTTGTAGCAATCTTTATTGACATGAACTGTTACTACAATCTATACATTTTTTGTACAGCAGGTTTTTCTTGAGTTGCATATTATAGCAAGAAGGTTGTCTCCATGCTGTGACCTTATAAATGTGAAATCTGACACCATTCATTACTGTAACACCCTAAGCCCTTAAATCTAACGGCTACCCTGAATGCTCAGACCCTATTTTTAGATGAATAGTACTCTAACCATGAGTGAGGTAAAGAAAGGCAAAGGGTGGTTTTAAATAAAGTAAAGGCAGAGATAGGTAATTGTACCATCAGTACCATATTACACTATAGATACGAGAAACCAAGGGGTCGATCCGATATAAATCGTCGCCCGCAAAAGCCGGCGACGCCAATATTTGTGCGGATTTGGTATCACATATACGGCGTAACCTAGAAGTTACGCGCGTATATTTCTGCCGTCGCCCGCAGTTTTTTGGGCCATAGGCAGGTATACCAAACCCGTGCAGTTTGGTATCCAATATGCAGCGTAAGGACTTACGTGGCGAAAATGGAGAAAACTTACTCCATTTTCACCTCGCCACAAAAAGCAGCCGTAAGAAGCCTTACGCTGACTATTGGAGCCCCGTAACTCCCTAAACTAACTAGAAAATAAACCTAACACCTAACGCATGCGCAATGTCTATCTCCCTGTCAACCGCGATCTGCTAAAATAAACCTAACACCTAACGCATGCGCAATGTCTATCTCCCTGTCAACCGCGATCCCCCCCCCCCCCGAAATCCCTAATAAAGTTATTACCCCCTAAACCGCCGCTCCCGGACCCCGCCGCCATCTACATAAACTAACCCCCTACTGTGAGCCTCTAAAACCGCCGCCATCTACCTTATCTATCCCCTAATCTGACCCCTTACACCGCCGCCACCTATATAAAAATTATTAACCCCTAATTTAAGTCCCTTACACCGCCGCCATCTCTATTAAAATGATTAACCCCTAATTTAATCTACCTACCCCGCCGCCAGCTATATTATCTATATTAACCCTAAGTATATTATAGTTAATATAGGTATTACATTATATATATTAACTATATTAACCCTAATTATATTAGGGTTACTATAGTTAATATAGTTACTATAGTATTTATATTAACTATATTAACTCTATCTAACCCTAACTAAATTTATATTAAATTAATCTAATTCATTTATAAACTAAAATATTCCTATTTAAATCTAAATACTTACCTATAAAATAAACCCTAAGATAGCTACAATATAATTAATAATTACATTGTAGCTATGTTAGGGTTAATATTTATTTTACAGGTAAATTGTTAATTATTTTAACTAGGTATAATAGATATTAAATAGTTATTAACTATTTAATATCTACCTAGTTAAAATAATTACCCAATTACCTGTAAAATAAATCCTAACCTAAGTTACAAATACACCTACACTATCAATAAATTTAATAAACTACAAACATCTATCTAAAAATACAATTAAATTAACTAAACTAAATTACAAAAAAAAACAAACACTAAATTACAAAAAATAAAAAAAAGATTACAAGATATTTAAGCTAATTACACCTATTCTAAGCCCCCTAATAAAATAATAAACCCCCAAAATAAAAAAAATTCCCTGATTGAATCAGCCAATCAGATTCAAGTTCAATCCGATTGGCTGATCCAATCAGCCAATCAGATTGAGCTCGCATTCTATTGGCTGATCGGAATTCGGCGGACGCCATCTTGGATGACGTCATTTAAAGGTACCTCATTCCAAGTTCAGCAGTCGGCCGGGATGGATGCTCCGCGGCGGCGGAGCGAAGAAAGAAGATTGAAGATGCCGCCGGAAGAATGAAGACTTTGCTGCCGCTTGGAGGAAGACGTCGCCGGAGGAAGAATTCTTCTTTGCCGCTTGGAGGATGACATCGCCGGAGGAAGAATTCTTCTTTGCCGCTTGGAGGAAGACATCGCCAGGATCGGATCAGGAGTTCGGCCCGGTGTGGTGAAGACAAGGTAGGGAGATCTTCAGGGGGGTAGTGTTAGGCTTTTTTAAGGGGGGTTTGGGTGGGTTTAGAATAGGGGTATGTGGGTGGTGGGTTGTAATGGGGGGGGTATTGTATTTGTTGTATGCAAAAGAGCTGAATTCTTTGGGGCATGCCCCACAAAAGGCCCTTTTAAGGGCTGGTAAGGTAAAGAGCTTTGAAATTTGTTGAATTTAGAATAGGGCAGGGAATTTTTTTTATTTTGGGGGTTTATTATTTTATTAGGGGGCTTAGAATAGGTGTAATTAGCTTAAATATCTTGTAATCTTTTTTTTATTTTTTGTAATTTAGTGTTTGTTTTTTTTTGTAATTTAGTTTAGTTAATTTAATTGTATTTTTAGATAGATGTTTGTAGTTTATTAAATTTATTGATAGTGTAGGTGTATTTGTAACTTAGGTTAGGATTTATTTTACAGGTAATTGGGTAATTATTTTAACTAGGTAGATATTAAATAGTTAATAACTATTTAATATCTATTATACCTAGTTAAAATAATTAACAATTTACCTGTAAAATAAATATTAACCCTAACATAGCTACAATGTAATTATTAATTATATTGTAGCTATCTTAGGGTTTGTTTTATAGGTAAGTATTTAGATTTAAATAGGAATATATTAGTTTATAAATGAATTAGATTAATTTAATATAAATTTAGTTAGGGTTAGATAGAGTTAATATAGTTAATATAAATACTATAGTAACTATATTAACTATATTAACCCTAATATAATTAGGGTTAATATAGTTAATATATATAATGTAATACCTATATTAACTATAATATACTTAGGGTTAATATAGATAATATAGCTGGCGGCGGGGTAGGTAGATTAAATTAGGGGTTAATCATTTTAATAGAGATGGCGGCGGTGTAAGGGGCTTACATTAGGGGTTAATAATTTTAATATAGATGGCGGCGGTGTTAGGGGCTCACTTTAGGGGGTTATAGATATAATATAGCTGGCGGCGGGGTACGGGAGCGGCGGTTTAGGGGTTAATAACTTTATTAGGTTGCGGCGGGGTACGGGAGCGGCGGTTTAGGGGTTAATAGCTTTTTTATTGTTAGGCTAGTGAGGGGGGATAGCGGATAGAGGGTTAGACTTGTCGGGCTATGTTAGGGAGGCGTGTTAGACAGTGCGGGCTATGTTAGGGAGGCGTGTTAGACAGTGCGGGTGTTTTAAACTTTAGTCAGGTTTTATAGGCGCCGGCAGTTTCTAACGTGCCGCAAGTCACTGGCGACGCCAGAAATTTGTACTTACGCAGATTTCTGGACATCGCTGGTTTGTGAGACTTACGGCACGTTAGCATCTGACGGCGACCTATATGGGATGGCTCGATTTGCGAGCTGAAACTGCGGGCGACGCCGGTTCCCTCGCTTGCGCCGCAAACTGCGATCGATATCGGATCGCACCCCAAAACTGTATGGACTAGAATCATTACTTTGCAGGAGTATAGCAGAGTTTAAGATTTAGAAGAAGGAAAAAAATGGGTGTCTAGGGGCCGATTTATCAAGCTCTGTCTTTCAGGCTCGCCAGAAAAAGACAGCTGCACCATAACTTGTCCGCCTGCTCTGAAGTCGCGGACAGAAATCAACCCGATCGAATATGATTGGGTTGATTGACACCCCCTACTAGCGGCCGATTGGCCGTGAATCTGCAGGGGGCGGCATTGCACCATTAGTTCAAAAGAACTGCTGGTGCAATGATAAATGCCGACAGCGTATGCTGTCGGCATTTATCGATGTGCAGTGGACATAATACGCTACTTCATATCATGTCCGCTCGCACTATGATAAATCTACCCCCTAGTCTGTTAACAAAAATATAGATGGGCTAATGTTTGAATTCAAATGATTTGATATCTAATTAAGTGAATGTTAAGAGAAAAAAATAGGAAGGAAAACCCCAGCACAAACTTTAATATCAAATAATAATAATAGATTTGCTAATGTGAACAAGTAGTAATTGCTTAGGATAGGCCTTTGTGTGTATCAGTGGTTTATTAAATAGAACCATGTACATTTTCAAAATTAGCTACGCAGACTAATGAAATGTGCACCACTTTCTTGCAAGATGATATCATTTGATGTGTGAAAAATATCTTGTTAATCAGTGGTGATTCTTTTTTCTCCTGAAGGAGTCAACATTGAAAAGTATCCTGAGTGCCCTATGGAATCTGTCTGCTCACAGTACAGAGAACAAGGCATCTGTCTGCTCTGTGGAGGGGTCTTTGGGTTTTCTGGTGAGCACGCTCACCTACAAGTGTCAAAGCAACTCCCTGTCCATCATAGAGAGCGGTGGAGGAATCCTACGTAATGTGTCCAGTCTTATTGCTACTCGTGATGACTACAGGTCAGAGCAATGATATTTTGTTGTTTTTGTTTACATTCAACGCAGTCCTAACCTTGTCTGAACATTCTGTCTCTCTAGCCTGCTGCACCAACTCCATCTTTGTCATAACTATCGGCTAGATTACGAGTTTTTGTCGGTAATGTTGTGCGGTGTTAACAAGCATTTTTTTCTCACCGCTCACTTAAGACAACGCTGGTATTACAGATTTTTCTAAACCCGGCGTTAGCGGCAAAAAAGTGAGCGGAGAGCAAAATTTAGTTCCACATCTCACCTCAATACCAGCGTTGCTTACGGTAGCGGTGAGCTGGCAAAACGTGCTCGTGCACGATTTCCCCATAGGAATCAATGGGGCTGATTCTGCTGAAAAAAAGTCTAACACCTGCAAAAAAGCAGAGTTCAGCTCCTAATGCAGCCCCATTGATTCCTATAGGGGAAACACATTTTATGTCTACACCCTAACATGAACCCCGAGTCTAAGCACCCCTAATATTATAATTATTAACCCCTAATCTGCCACTCCGGAACATCGGCGCCACCTACATTATACTTATGAACCCCTAATCTGCTGCCCCCAACATCGCCGACACCTACATACTATTTATTAACCCCTAATCTGCCGCCGCCAACGTTGCCGCCACTATATTAAAGTTATTAACCCCTAAACCTAAGTCTAACCCTAACACCCCCCTAATTTAAATATTATTTAAATAAATCTAAATAAAATAACTACAATTAAATAAATTATTCCTATTTAAAACTAAATGTACTTACCTATAAAATAAACCCTAAGCTAGCTACAATATAACTAATAGTTACATTGTAGCTATTTTAGGATTTATTATTATTTTACAGGCAACTTTGCATTTATTTTAACTAGGTAGAATAGTTATTAAATAGTTATTAACTATTTAATAACTTCCTAGTTAAAATAAATACAAATATACCTGTAAAATAAAACCTAACCTAAGTTACAATTACATCTAAAACACTACAATATAATTAAATAAATTACCTACATTAACTACAATTAAATTACATTAATTACAATTTAAAAAAATAAACGAAAGTACAAAAAAAAATAAACACTAAATTACAGAAAATAATAAAATAATTACAAAATTTTAAACTAATTACACATACTCTAATCCCCCTAATAAAATAAAAAAGCCCCCCAAAATAATAAAAATCCCTACCCTATACTAAATTACAAATAGCCCTTAAAAGGGCTTTTTGCAGGACATTGCCCCAAAATAATCAGCTCTTTTACCTGTAAAACAAAATACAATACCCCCCAACATTAAAACCCACCACCCACACACCCAACCCTACTCTAAAACCCACCCAATCCCCCCTTAATAAAACCTAACACTAACCTCTTGAAGATCACCCTACCTTGAGACGTCTTCACCCAACCGGGCAGAAGTGGTCCTCCAGACGGCCAGAAGTCTTTATCCTATCCGGGCAGAAGAGGACCTCCAGACGGGCAGAAGTCTTCATCCAGGCGGCATCTTCTATCTTCATCCATCCAGAGCGGAGCGGGTCCATCTTCAAGACATCCGACGCGGAGCATCCTCTTCGTTCTTGATCTGACGACTGAATGACTGGTCCTTTAAATGACGTCATCCAAGATGGCGTCCCTTGAATTCCAATTGGCTGATAGAATTCTATCAGCCAATCGGAATTAAGGTAGAAAAAATCCTATTGGCTGATCCAATCAGCCAATAGGATTGAGCTCGCATTCTATTGGCTTTTCCAATCAGCCAATAGAATGTGAGCTCAATCCTATTGGCTGATTGGATCAGCCAATAGGATTGAACTTCAATCCTATTGGCTGATTGCATATAGCCAATAGGATTTTTTCTACCTTAAATCCGAATTCTATCAGCCAATCGGAATTCAAGGGATTCCATCTTGGATGACGTCATTTAAAGGACCAGTCATTCAGTCGTCGGATCAAGAAGTTATTAACTATTTAGTAACTATTCTACCTAGTTAAAATAAATACAAACTTGCCTGTGAAATAAAAATAAAACCTAAGCTAGCTACAATGTAACTATTAGTTATATTGTAGCTATCTTAGGGTTTATTTTACAGGTATTTAGTTTTAAATAGTAATAATTTAGTTAATGATAGTAATTTTTATTTAGATTTCTTTTAATTATATTTAAGTTAGGTTTTTTTTTTTATTTAGATTTCTTTTAATTATATTTAAGTTAGGGGGGTTAGGGTTAGACTTAGATTTAGGGGTTAATAACTTTATTATAGTGGTGGCGACGTTGGGGGCAGCAGATTAGGGGTTAATAAATGTAGGTAGGTGTCGACGATGTTAGGGACGGCAGATTAGGGGTTAATAATATTTAACTAATGTTTGCAAGGCGGGAGTGCGGCGGTTTAGGGGTTAATATATTTATTATTGTGGCGGCGATGTCCGGTTCGGCAGATTAGGGGTTAAAAATTTTCTTTTAGTGTTTGCGATGCAGGAGGGCCTCGGTTTAGGGGTTAATAGGTAGTTTATGGGTGTTAGTGTACTTTTTAGCACTTTAGTTAAGAGTTTTATGCTACGGTTTTGTAGTGTAAAACTCTTAACTACTGACTTTAAAATGCGGTACCAGTGTTGACAGGAGAGGGTCTACCTCTCACTTTTTGGCAGACTCGTAATACCGGCGCTATGCAAGTCTAGGCTGACCATATTGCCGCTTTAAGAAGGAACACATATGAAAAATACATATGTGAGGGTTCTTATACAAAACCATTTCTTTAAACAGCCCTGAAAACAGCCCTGACATATGTATTTTTCATATGTGTCCCTTTTTAAAGCGGCAATATTGTCAGCCTATGCAAGTCCCATTGAAAAAAGAGGATACGCAATTTACGTAAGTGGATTTGCGGTATTTCCAAGTCTGGCCAAAAAAGTGAGCGGTACACCTGTACCTGCAAGACTCGTAATACCAGCGGGCGTTAACAGCGTTAGGACCGGCCAACGCTGCTTTTTAAGCCTAACGCACAATTTATAATCTAGCCGTTGTTTTGTTAGCACAATGTGCAGTTATGCAAATCCGGAGCCTATAAGTGATACACCTCTTGAAAAGCTTGATGTAACCCATGTTGCAATAAATCACTGTGTAGAATGTTGTAGGCATCATAATTAAAAGTGATGAAGTCCCTACATCCTCTCTAAAAGGAAGTGAAACAAGCAGAATTTCAGATTTTACAACAAACGCAAGCAAAATAAATAATGAACGTATATTGCAGTGTTCTTTTCTTTTCCTTAATAAAACATTTTACAAGGAGTCAGTGCTAAGTTTAATGTCCATTTAAATATATATGATTGTGTTTGTGTTAAAGAGTAATGTGTAATTTCTATGCACACACATTCCACATTCCAATCTTGATTTCATCACACACACTAATATGGTGTCACTTTTTCTTCACAAAAAATAACCACATTGCCATAATAATTCTTTTTGAACATACATAATCATATTGTCCCCCACAAAACTAGCCCCTACACATTCCCAATGAGGGCTAGATTATAAGTGAAGCGCTAATTTACTGCGTGCCCGCAAACGGGCAAATTTGCCTGTTTGCGGGCGCACAATAAATAACCAGCCATTACAAGCTTGCAATAGCCAATTAGAGCTCAGACAATTAACCAGAGATCAGATCTCTGGTTAATTTTCTAAAAGTGCCCCAAAAAAGGATCTTTTATTTATTTTTTTAGTATTTTATTTTTAACAAAAAAATACTGCATTAGGCAGTTTTAGGGGCTTAAGCGAGATCACATTCGCATTGCACATAACTCGTTATACCAGCGCACATTAGCATGCGCTGGTATTACTCAGTTGAGTGCAAAAATCACTTTAGCGTAAGCGATATTTTGAGCTCAACTCGTAATCCAGCCCTGAGTAAATATATTATTCATCAACAGTGGTAGCAGTGTTTGTGTCATTCAAGTCCCCCTTATAATAAAAGGTGATTGATTTGTGAGGGCAGTAGATTAAACTGTCAATGCCAGTTATGTTTAAATTAAGTTTGGGCATTGTAGATACTGCTTTTTATCAAACATAAATTTATTCAACTAGCGTCAACTAATTTTATAAAGAACTACTGATACTACAAATCGTACCATTTATTTTAGTATTTATTTTTAAATAAAAATGAGAAGTGTTTGCTTAGTTATTTTTTCTATAATTAAAGAGATTTTTTAATCTTTTATAGACAAATCCTGCGTGAACACAACTGTCTTCAGACTCTGCTGCAACATCTCAAGTCTCATAGCCTGACCATAGTCAGCAACGCCTGTGGGACTCTGTGGAATCTTTCTGCTCGATGTCCTCAAGACCAGGAACTCCTGTGGGATTTGGGAGGAGTCAGTATGCTGCGGAATCTAATTCATTCTAAGCACAAAATGATAGCCATGGGCAGTGCAGCCGCACTTAGAAACTTGCTGGCACACAGACCCCTCAAGTACAAAGATGCAGCTGTCATCTCTCCAGGCTCCTGCATGCCCTCATTGTATATGAGGAAGCAGAAAGCACTTGAGGCAGAGCTAGATGCAAAGCACTTGGCAGAAACCTTTGACTCTATGGACAAACAGGGACTAAAATCTCAGCCAGTGAAAGGTCCTCTGCGACATATGGAAAGCTTAGTGAAAGATTATGCCTCTGACTCCGGCTGCTTTGATGATGATGAGATCCCAAACACATCTGTTAGTGCAGAGACAGGGAATTCATCTGTACTCTCCATGTATCTAAATTCTTCATTCACCCAAGGACAGGCAGTTCCTCGAGCAGGTTCTTTAAAAAGGGGCTCTGAGATAGAGAAAGCAGACAGCAATAAACATGAATTCAAGAAACTACAAGAAGAGGTATCAAATGCCACAGAGAAACTGGCCACTAAGATACCATGCGCAATACCCAAGCTAGAGAGACTGGTAGAAGACATTTCCACCATGCATACATCATCTGACGACAGCTTCAGCTTAAGCTCTGAGGATCATTGCATTGACTGGCCTTATGGCTCAGATGAGCTGCATGAGGCCAGAGCTCAGTCCTGTTCTCCCTGCAGACTATCTGACAACAGTGGTATTATAAAGCGAGATAATTTAAGCAGAGCTCAAGCTCTCTTACGATTGAAAACAGCCTATACAAGTCTTTCAAATGACAGTCTAAATAGTGGGAGCACAAGCGATGGTTACTGCCCAAGAGAGCACATGAAATCCTGTAGCAGAACAGCTTTCATGGATTACAAGGAAGAATTGCAAAGGTATCAGAGACGCCCCAGTCGATTAGATCTAAAGAATGTTGTGGTCGTCAAACCAGAAAATGCTGACTCTTCTGAGTATCTGATGGAAGAAGCTAAACACAGAGAAGATGAAAGAGAAATTCATGGCACAACAAAGAGAGACATATCAGTTCCATGCCAGAATACCTCTGGGTTTGCTGAAGACAATGGACAACATCACAATGCAAAAGACAGCAGCAGAAACATGCTAGCAGAATCATTGGTCCAAACCATAAAACTGTCACCTTCTTACAAGCATATATCTAGTCTTGAAAATGTATCCAAGACTGGAGTGGGATTTCCTGGAAATATTTTCCATCAAGCTCTTTCTGGGAAGAAAAAGGCATGGATGATGCCATCACAGAATTTGGATACTCTCACAAGGCCTACAGAAAAGTGTTCTGTACATTCTTCTTCAACAGGAGAGCAGGAATCACTTCAAAAATATGCAGTTGAAGGCACTCCAATATGTTTCTCCAGATGTAGCTCCCTTTCTTCCCTTTCATCTGGAGACAACCTTTTAGATGGGCAAAGTCGCAGTGAAAATGAAATGGAGAGTGACTCTTCTCTAGAGATACTGGATGAGGATGAAGGTGATGATGATCACAATAGCAAAAAAAGCAAACAAGAGGAAATAGATTCTGTTGATAAAAATGTTTCCCCATGTACCTCACAGCCTATTTCAATACCTTTACCAAAGCCAGAGAAACATTTCCTCCGGGATCTTTCACCTTCTAGGAATGATGATAAGACACCATCCAGCTCATCAGAGAACTATATTCAGGAAACACCTCTGGTTATGAGCCGCTGCAGCTCAGTTAGCTCACTAGGAAGTTTTGAAAGCCCATCCATTGCTAGCTCTATTCAGAGTGACCCATGCAGTGAGATGATAAGTGGAACAATAAGCCCTAGTGAGCTGCCAGACAGCCCTGGACAAACTATGCCACCTAGCAGAAGCAAAACCCCAAACTATGACCCAAGTGGCCACTTTGAAAAGGAGACTAGTCAATTTAATATTCAGTGGGAGAACAATGTCAAGAAGTTTATGGAGATAACAGATTTTAAGGAGAGATTTCAAATTCAAAGAGATATGGACTCTATGATTTACTTTACAGTAGAGAAACCAACTGAAAACTTTTCTTGTGCCTCCAGCCTTAGTGCCCTGCCCTTGCATGAGCATTATATTCAGAAGGACGTAGAGCTTAAGCTCATCCCACCATTTCCTGATAAAAACAGTTTGAATTTTGTAGCCCATGAGAAACATGTAGAAAGCCGGGAAGAACGACTACTGGGAATTATGAAGAAATCGGAGTTGGAGCTTGTTTCTGATGATGATATTGATATATTGAAAGAGTGCATTACCTCTGCCATGCCACCTAGGCTATGCAAAGTCAAAACTTCTGTCCTCTCAGGACACATCATGGACTCTCAGACAAAAAAGCCTGTTCAACTTCCAGTCTATATGCTGGTTCCAGCTAACACACAACTTGCAATAAACAAGACCTACCGTTCCCAGAAGGACTTACTTAAGGATGATTCGTCTTTTACAGACTCTGCAGAGGGAACACCAATAAATTTCTCTAGTGCTGCTTCCCTTAGTGATGAAACACTTCAGTATCCACTAAAAGAAGAACAAGACCCGAGAGAGAGAGCAAGAAACTATGTTCAAAGGAGAGAGATAGGGCCTAGTGTAAATATGCATCAAGAGTTGGAATCAAGACGGGTCTACTCCATGGAAAATATTGCAGCCAATCAGAAAAACAAACCAAACTATAGCTATGCAAATCACACTAAGACCATTTACAAAGGAAACAGACCTATGGACACAAGTTGTTCTCTAAAATCACACCAGATAACTGGAGCAATAAAAGGATTTGAACCACACAGCAAATTATATGGACATCCTGGAGAAAATACTGAAAGAAACTCAGTTGATCATCTAGAAAGACAGGATGTCTCACAGGGAGAATATCTTCATGGAAATATAGCTTTTCAATCTTTATGTCACACAACTCCAACGGAGGAGTCAGTTTACTGTTTCTTTGAAGAAGACTCTGACTTGTTAAATTCTCAGAGAAATTCTCCCAAGAGAAAGATGGAACCATCAAAGCCATCTCCAAGGAAGCAAAATCTATACATTGAAACAACTAAAAAAGAGACCAGAGAAGAACTTACTGTTATGAAATCGAACCCCCCTACAGGTAAATTCCAGAACTTTATAGAAGATGAGCCTATCCCCTGCTACTCACTCAGCTCTTCCATGAGTTCCCTCAGTGATTTGGAGCCTGTAGGTATCAGGGAGAAGACAGAGAACATGACCAGACATGTCACTAGATCACAAGGTCGGACATTAAACAGCTTTATTGAAAGGAGAGACTCATCTGTTAGCCGTACCTCAGATGAAGAGAGATGCTCAAGCTCAATGGTGCCTAGAAGAAGACGACACTCAGCCCGCAAGAAGAAGCACAAGCTTAGAAATCCTGAGAGTAAAGTAGAGTCCCAGCAAGGTTCTCTGGGGAAGAGGACTCAGGACGTAGGAGAGATATCTGATCTGGATAGTGTGGACTGGGAAGCTATTAAAGAAGGTGCAAACTCTATTGTCAGCTGGATACACCAGGCTGCAGCATCGATATCTAGAGGCTCTTCTTCTATTTCCAGGGGACCCTCTTCTGATTCTCTTATGTCAAGCAGTTCAGTTTCAGGACGGCAACATCCAAGAAGGCAATTGAGACCAAACAAGGAGGAGACACGAATTCCCAGAACACAGAGTTCAAGCCAAGTTCCTGTAGTCATCCAAAATGAGACGGCAAGAGGTAACAGAAGCAGGAAATTAGTTAATTCTAACCCTAAGGAAATTCCAATGGTTTTCCGTGGAAGAACAGTAATATATGTTCCAGCAGGAGAGAAATCATCAGCAAACAAGCTAGCTAACAGCCAGATACAGCCCTCTCAGGACACCAAAAATACCCCAAATCCTATACGCTCTAGAAGTCTACATCGTTTGGGAAAATCATCAGATATTAGTGGGGAGTTGACTCTTCCCAAAAGAAGTGCAACACCCCCAGCCCGAATAAGCACTACTCCATCTACCAGCTCCTCAAGGAACTCAACACCTTCCCGTAAAGCACAAACCCCTGTTACTCCACCTTCTCCAAATACAAAGGGAGGCAAAAGCCCCCAGACTGTTCCCGGCAATAAGACCCAGAAGTCCCCTGTACGTATTCCCTATATGAAAAAGCCTACTCCCCGTGGCCCACTGGGAACATCTCCACTAGCTATAGAATATATCAGCCCTCAGCAAAGTCCCAGCAGAAGGCCCAATCCCCAGCGTAGCCGACTTAATCACATCCGTGACAGCGAATCAGAGAAAACAGGTATCCTGAGACAGCTAACATTCATCAAAGAATCATCTGGAAGCATGAGACGCCAGCATTCTGACCTATCTTTGTCTCCACGACCACAACGGACTCCTCCACGAAACAGCTCAGCCCTTCCTGCTGTGTTTCTTTGTTCCTCACGGTGTGAGGAGCTAAAAGTGCACAAATCAAATCCCCAAGCACTTCAGTCACCAACCCGGACTACACGGAGAACCACCTCACAAAGTCCATCCCGTCTACCAGTTAGAAATCTGCCACCCCCACCAGAACCTTTCAAAAGATACTCCTCTTCACCTCACATCAACATCCCAGGGCCTCGTGGAGAACAGAAGTCAAGTCATAGCCCTTCAAAAGCAGAAGTGACAAAACCTCCAAAATCGAATAGTCCATCTAGGCAAGGTAAAGCAACCTGGAGAAGAATTCGAGATGAAGATATCCCTCACATACTAAGGAGCACTCTTCCTGCCTGCGCCCTTCCATTAACTGAGGAACCTACTGAGCCCCGCAGGAAAACAAGTGATGCTGTTGTTCAGACAGAAGACATCACCATCACAAAAACAAACTCTAGTACTTCACCAACTGTAGAGAGCAATCCCATGGGGGATAAAAGCAGGCCTGGAATGACTTCTGCTGTTATACCAGAGCTAGGGAAAGCTCCTCTCTCTGTAATGAATTTTCCTAGCAGTAGGCATAGCTCCCCCAGCCGAGCAGCACGTGTTACTCCTTTCAATTATGTGCCAAGTCCAATCTTAACAGTCACAGAGGAGTCAGAGAAGATAATCACGGAGTGATCAGTTATACATTTTCAGCCTGGATTCTTCAAGAGAAAGTCTTACAAATATGTAATAACAATTTTGGGATTTTATGTATAGCACATCCATATATTTGATTACAGCACTTCTCTGCTTGACCTATAAATGTTCTGCACCTTGGCCAGTACCGATAATGCCATTTCCCATGCATGGCTGCTGAGAGACATTTAATTGGCACCTTATGGATATTGATGATACTGATAAATTTGCACAACTCCCTACAGGCATTAAAACAACATCCTGTCAAAAAGAGGTTTTGAATATACAGGATGTTATGAACAAGAAACATTTTTGTCGTCATGTTCAAGGTTGTTGGGCAGCACAGTTTGCTGGGGGCTAAATAAAGACCACTAGCACAAAATACTGCAGACTGCCTTCACTGCAGCTCATTTTTATTGCAGGATCTAATAGGCTAGAGACCTTTCCTATGGACTTGACTGTTTCTTATGGACTCAGTTAAGCTTTCCAGCAAACCTTCAACTCTTCTACATGCTTTTAAGCAGAGCCTTAACCTAAGTATAAGCTGCATGATTTCTACACATAATGGCTGGCATTAACTTGTGTAACTGCAGCTTATAAGTGAATATAGAACAACACCACCAAAGTCTTACCGGAAAACAAGAGATCTGCTTAAAAAGAAAACATTTTTTTGCCAAATAAAAAAAAAACCTGTAAAAATCTTATTTTACCAGGGAAGAGTTCAGGATCAAATAACTTGGTCTGTTCTTTGAACATTTCACTTTCATATTACCTGCTGTTCTGTTTAATATAGCTAGGTGTCCCATGATGTGCCAAGCAACTTATTTCTCTTTAGATTATTTATTTATTTGCTCCTTAGATAATGGGTTCTTTTTCACACTAGTCTAAATAAATCAGGTTATTTTTTGGGAGTCAGATTCAAGGTTTCTCTATTTCCTTCTTGAATGCTGACTGTGATGCCATATTGTTTGGAAAGGAAGGATAATATATGGTGAACTAAGTTCGTAAAGTGATTTCTAAACAGTAGTTAAGACTGCAAAAAAATAATTTACAGGTTAGCACATAAGTACAGGTTTGTGTCACTTTACCTACATTTTCCAATGTTGTTTTTACTACCAATTAATATACCAGTTCAGTTACCTGTATGTATGAAATGTAAAGATAATAAAAATTGCCATTTATGAAGTAGTTGCCAATTTGTTTCTTAACAAACATCCATTCAAATCTGCCAATATCCTCATATAACCTGCAGTTAAAGGGACATGAAACACAACATTTTTCTTGTTAAAGGGCCCTAATACCCAAATGTTTATACACTTGAAAGTGATGCAGCATAGCTGTAAAAAGCTGATTAGAAAATATCACATGAACATCTCTATGTAAAAAAGAAAGATATTTTACCTCATAAGTTCCTCAGTAGCTATATCCCATTGTAAAGGATTTCTAAGCAGCATATTAATATGTCTGTCCCAGGACAGCCGAAAGGATGAGCCTCGTGCACTCTCATGTTATTTCCCTAATTCAGTGTAAGGAAGTTTACAATGAAATCTCATGAGAGTTAAGTCAAATCTCATGAGATCACAGTAAAAGAGTTCATGACCTCAGCACTGTTGATGCTGATTGGCTGCTGTTCATTTCTTCATTATTATTTTTTACCTGCAGCTGGGAGCAGCTGAGTATAACTTTTTACACAGAACTTACTCTGCTGAGCTGAGGAAATTGTGGGGTAAAATATCTTCCTTTTTTACATAGAGATGCTCAGGTGATATTTTCCTGTCAGCTTTTTACAGTTATACTGCATCAGTTTCAAGTGATTTAGCATATGAGTATTATGTCCCTTTAAGATTCAAATAGACCACAACATTTAAACAACTATCAAATCCCCTTCTATTATCAAATTTGCTTAGTTTTCGTGGTATCCTTTGTTGAAAATAATATCTAGACAGGCCCAGGAGCTGGGAGATAGCTGTTGATTGGTGGCTGCATATATTTGTCTATTGGTTTACCGCTATCTTCAGCTAACTCCCAGTGATGCATTACTGCTCCTTCAATAAAAGATAAACTAACAATGAAGCAAATGGAATAATAGAAGTAAATTTGAAAGCTGCTTAAAATGGTATTTTCTATCTTAAAGGGACAGGAAACCCCAAAATGTTCTTTCACGATTTGGATAGAACAAACAATTTTTAACAACTTTCCAATTTACTTTTAATATCAACTTTGCTTCATTATCCTGTTATCCTTTGCTGAAGGAAAAGCATTGCACTGCTGGCAGCTGAGCTTATCTAGATAGCCAATCACAAGAGACAAATGTTTGCAGGCACCAATTAGCAGTAGCTCCCACTAGTGTAGGGTATGTGCGTATTCTTTTCCAACAAGGGATACCAAGAGAACGAAGCACATTTTAAAATAGAAGTGAATTTAAAAGTGTCCTAAAATTGCATTCTCTATCTGAATCATGCAATAATTTTGACTTTCCTATCCCAATCATGAAAGAAATAATTTGGGTTTCATGTCCCTTTAATTAAAGAGACATGTGACTCTTTTAACTTTGATGCAAAGAAAAAAGTAATGCTCTGTGAGTTCAGCTACTCACTACTTTTACTTGGTGTGGTGAAAAAGAATCGTCAGTCAGCATTGTCAGGGCTCAGTTTATACTTTTATTTACTGTGATTGTGTGGGATTTCACCATAATCCCCTCTACAATGGGATGTGGCTACTGAGGAAATAAGGTCAAATATATTCCTATTTACACAGAGATGTTCATTTTTCTAGCAAGCTTTTACAGATATGCAGCATCACTTTCAAGTAAATTGTTATTTTGTAATTATAATATTTCAGCAATGCACTTGTGGACCAACTAGTTTAGCAGTGAATGAGGCTAAACTCAAATATAAAACAACAGTAGCAGTAATGTATGTGCAGCAAGTAATGATAGACACACCACCTTGACTGGATGGGGGAAACATAAAACTATATAGGGGCCTATTTAAGAACGTGCGAGCAGACATGATTCGATATTGCGGATCATGTCCGCTGCACATCGATAAATGCAGACAGCATACGCTCTCGGCATTTATCATTGCACCAGCAGTTCTTGTGAACTGCTGGTGCAATACTGCCCCTGCAGATTCGCGGCCAATCGGCCGCTAGCAGGGGGTGTCAATCAACCCGATTGTATTGGATCGGGTTGTTTTCCGGCGATGTTTGTCCGCCGCCTCAGAGCAGGCAGACAGGTTATACGGATCTTGATAAATAGGCCCATAGTCTCAGTCCAGTGAGAGGTAAACAAGACAGGTTGTACAAGATGTGCTGCAAAGTTGGAGCTACCTGGTGCAGAATGCTTAAAGGAAGCTCCAGGAAGAAAAAGCAAAATGTCATATACAGGTTTTCAGCAAACTGTAGCAATTACTAAAGTTAGACCAGAGCAAGGTTATATACACAGGCATTCAGACACATGTAAAATCATAATCTAAAGGTAAGTCAAGAGGCAGCAGGAGGTTGTACACAAGTATACACAAGTGATAAACATACCTAGAGCACAGATAGACTAACTTAACCCCTTAGTAACCAGACCGTTTTTAAATGTTCTGACCGTTAGGGACCAGGGCTATTTTTACATTTCTGCTTTGTTTGTGTTTAGCTGTAATTTTCCTCTTACTCATTTACTGTACCCACACATATTATATACCGTTTATCTCACCATTAAATGGACTTTCTAAAGATACCATTATTTTCATCATATCATATAATTTACTATATTTTTTTTTATTTTATTTTTTAAATGATGAAAAATGGAAAAAAACATAATTTATGCTTACCTGATAAATTCCTTTCTCCTGTAGTGTAGTCAGTCCACGGGTCATCCATTACTTATGGGATTATGTCTCCTCCCTAACAGGAAGTGCAAGAGGATCACCCAAGCAGAGCTGCTATATAGCTCCTCCCCTCTACGTCATACCCAGTCATTCGACCGAAAACCAAACGAGAAAGGAGAAACTATAGGGTGCAGTGGTGACTGGAGTATAATTTAAAATTTAGACCTGCCATAAAAACAGGGCGGGCCGTGGACTGACTACACTACAGGAGAAAGAAATTTATCAGGTAAGCATAAATTATGTTTTCTCCTGTTAAGTGTAGTCAGTCCACGGGTCATCCATTACTTATGGGATACCAATACCAAAGCTAAAAGTACACGGATGACGGGAGGGACAGGCAGGCTCTTTACACGGAAGGAACCACTGCCTGAAGAACCTTTCTCCCAAAAACAGCCTCCGAAGAAGCAAAAGTGTCAAATTTGTAAAATTTCGAAAAGGTGTGAAGTGAAGACCAAGTTGCAGCCTTGCAAATCTGTTCAACAGAGGCCTCATTTTTAAAGGCCCAGGTGGAAGCCACAGCTCTAGTAGAATGAGCTGTAATTCTTTCAGGAGGCTGCTGTCCAGCAGTCTCATAGGCTAAACGTATTATGCTACGGAGCCAGAAAGAGAGAGAGGTAGCCGAAGCTTTGTGACCTCTCCTCTGTCCAGAATAAACGACAAACAGGGAAGAAGTTTGGCGAAAATCTTTAGTTGCCTGCAAATAAAATTTCAGGGCACGGACGACGTCCAGATTGTGCAGAAGTCGTTCCTTCTTTGAAGAAGGGTTAGGGCACAATGATGGAACAACAATCTCTTGATTGATATACCTGTTAGTGACTACCTTAGTTAAGAACCCAGGTTTAGTACGCAGAACTACCTTGTCTGAATGAAAAATCAGATAAGGAGAATCACAATGTAAGGCCGATAACTCAGAGACTCTTCGAGCCAAGGAAATAGCCATCAAAAACAGAACTTTCCAAGATAACAGCTTGATATCAATGGAATGAAGGGGTTCAAACGGAACACCCTGTAAAACGTTAAGAACTAAGTTTAAGCTCCACGGCGGAGCAACAGTTTTAAACACAGGTTTAATCCTGGCCAAAGCCTGACAAAAAGCCTGAACGTCTGGAACTTCTGACAGACGTTTGTGTAAAAGGATGGACAGAGCTGAGATCTGTCCCTTTAAAGAACTAGCAGATAAACCCTTTTCTAAACCTTCTTGTAGAAAAGACAATATCCTAGGAATCCTAACCTTACTCCATGAGTAACTCTTGGATTCGCAGCAATGCAAGTATTTACGCCATATTTTATGGTAAATTTTCCTGGTAACAGGTTTCGTAGCCTGTATTAAGGTATCAATCACTGACTCCGAGAATCCACGCTTAGATAGAATCAAGCGTTCAATCTCCATGCAGTCAGTCTCAGAGAAATTAGATTTGGATGTTTGAAAGGACCCTGAATCAGAAGGTCCTGTCTCAGAGGCAGAGACCATGGTGGACAGGACGACATGTCCACTAGATCTGCATACCAGGTCCTGTGTGGCCACGCAGGCGCTATTAGAATCACCGATGCTCTCTCCTGTTTGATTCTGGCAATCAATCGAGGAAGCATCGGGAAAGGTGGAAACACATAAGCCATGTTGAAGACCCAAGGTGCTGTCAGAGCATCTATCAGCACCGCTCCCGGGTCCCTGGACCTGGATCCGTAACAAGGAAGTTTGGCGTTCTGGCGAGACGCCATGAGATCCAGATCTGGTTTGCCCCAACGCCGAAGCAGTTGGGCAAAGACCTCCGGATGAAGTTCCCACTCCCCCGGATGAAAAGTCTGGCGACTTAGGAAATCCGCCTCCCAGTTCTCCACTCCTGGGATGTGGATCGCTGATAGGTGGCAAGAGTGAGACTCTGCCCAGCGAATTATCCTTGAGACTTCCATCATCGCTAGGGAACTCCTTGTCCCTCCCTGATGGTTGATGTAAGCCACAGTCGTGATGTTGTCCGACTGGAACCTGATGAACCTCAGAGTTGCTAACTGAGGCCAAGCCAGAAGAGCATTGAAAACCACTCTTAATTCCAGAATGTTTATTGGAAGGAGTTTCTCCTCCCGAGTCCATGATCCCTGAGCCTTCAGGGAATTCCAGACAGCGCCCCAACCTAGCAGGCTGGCGTCTGTTGTTACAATCGTCCAATCTGGCCTGCTGAAGGGCATCCCCTTGGATAGATGTGGCCGAGAGAGCCACCATAGAAGAGAATTTCTGGTCTCTTGATCCAGATTCAGCATAGGGGACAAATCTGAGTAATCCCCATTCCACTGACTTAGCATGCACAATTGCAGTGGTCTGAGATGCAGGCGTGCAAAGGGTACTATGTCCATTGCCGCTACCATTAAGCCGATTACCTCCATGCATTGAGCCACTGACGGGTGTGGAATGGAATGAAGGACCCGGCAAGCATTTAGAAGTTTTGTTAACCTGACCTCTGTCAGATAAATCTTCATTTCTACAGAATCTATAAGAGTCCCTAAGAAGGGAACTCTTGTGAGTGGCAATAGAGAACTCTTTTCTTCGTTCACTTTCCACCCATGTGACCTTAGAAATGCCAGTACTAACTCTGTATGAGACTTGGCAGTTTGGAAACTTGACGCTTGTATCAGAATGTCGTCTAGGTACGGAGCTACCGATATTCCTCGCGGTCTTAGTACCGCCAGAAGAGAACCCAGAACCTTTGTAAAGATTCTTGGAGCAGTAGCTAACCCGAAGGGAAGAGCTACAAACTGGTAATGCCTGTCTAGGAAGGCAAACCTTAGGAACCGGTAATGATCTTTGTGAATCGGTATGTGAAGGTAGGCATCCTTTAAATCCACTGTGGTCATGTACTGACCCTTTTGGATCATGGGTAAGATTGTCCGAATAGTTTCCATTTTGAACGATGGAACTCTTAGGAATTTGTTTAGGATCTTTAAATCCAAGATTGGTCTGAAGGTTCCTTCTTTCTTGGGAACCACAAACAGATTTGAGTAAAACCCTTGTCCGTGTTCCGACCGCGGAACCGGGTGGATCACTCCCATTAGTAAAAGATCTTGTACACAGCGTAGAAACGCCTCTTTCTTTATCTGGTTTGTTGACAACCTTGAAAGATGAAATCTCCCTTTTGGAGGAGAAGCTTTGAAGTCCAGAAGATATCCCTGAGATATGATCTCCAACGCCCAGGGATCCTGGACATCTCTTGCCCAAGCCTGGGCGAAGAGAGAAAGTCTGCCCCCTACTAGATCCGTTTCCGGATTGGGGGCCCTCACTTCATGCTGTCTTAGGGGCAGCAGCAGGTTTTCTGGCCTGCTTGCCCTTGTTCCAGGTCTGGTTAGGTATCCAGCCCTGTCTGTAGCGAGCAACAGTTCCTTCCTGTTTTGGAGCAGAGGAAGTTGATGCTGCTCCTGCCTTGAAGTTACGAAAGGCACGAAAATTAGACTGTCTAGCCCTTGGTTTGGCTCTGTCTTGAGGTAGGGCATGGCCCTTACCTCCAGTAATGTCAGCGATAATTTCTTTCAATCCGGGCCCGAATAATGTCTGCCCTTTGAAAGGTATGTTAAGCAATTTAGATTTAGAAGTCACATCAGCTGACCAGGATTTTAGCCACAGCGCTCTGCGCGCCTGAATGGCGAATCCGGAATTCTTAGCCGTAAGTTTAGTTAAATGTACTACGGCATCTGAAATAAATGAATTAGCTAGCTTACACGCTAACACCTCCCCTAGTAACACACGGAGGTTCTCAAGCTTAAATTTAAAATTTGAAATGTCTGAATCCAGTTTATTTGGATCAGATCCATCACCCACAGAATGAAGCTCTCCGTCTTCATGTTCTGCAAATTGTGACGCAGTATCAGACATGGCCCTAGTATTATCAGCGCACTCTGTTCTCACCCCAGAGTGGTCTCGTTTACCCCTAAGTTCTGGCAATTTAGATAAAACTTCAGTCATAACATTAGCCATGTCTTGCAAGGTGATTTGTAATGGCCGCCCTGATGTACTTGGCGTTACAATATCACGCACCTCCTGAGCGGGAGATGCAGGTACTGACACGTGAGGCAAGTTTGTCGGCATAACTTCCCCCTCGTTGTCTGGTGAATTTTTCTTAACATGTACAGATTGGCTTTTATTTAAAGTAGCATCAATGCAATTAGTACATAAATTTCTATTGGGCTCCACATTGGCCTTTGAACATATTGCACAAAGAGATTCCTCTGTGTCAGACATGTTTAAACAAACTAGCAATTAGACTAGCAAGCTTGGAAAATACTTTTCAAATGAATTTACAAGCAATATAAAAAACGTTACTGTGCCTTTAAGAAGCACACAAAAAAACTGTCACATTGAGATAACAATGAACCGGTTTAGTTATATCAATCAATTTTTCACATGAAATGCATTAATTTAGCAAAGGATTGCACCCATTAGCAAATGGATTATTAACCCCTTAATACTAAAAAACGGATAACAAATAAAATATATACGTTTTTATCACAGTCAAAGCACAGTCTCACAGGTCTGCTGTGAGTGATTACCTCCCTCAAACTAGTTTTGAAGACCCCTGAGCTCTGTAGAGACGTCCTGGATCATGCAGGGAGAATAAGGAAGACTGTGACTGAATTTTTGATGCGTAGTAAAAGCGCCAAAATAGGCCCCTCCCACTCATAATACAACAGTGGGGAAGCTCAGTAAACTGATTTTATTCAAAATAAACGACAGCCAAGTGGAAAATAATGGCAATAAATTTTTCACCAAGTACCTCAGAGAGAAAAACGATTAACCTGCCAGTAAACGTTTTAAATATAAATATATGAAATGATAATAAAAGCCTGTTGCTAGTCGCTATCACTGCAGAAAGGCTATAAGTTATATGTATACAGTATTTTCTTAGTGAAGTGCCATTCCCCAGAAATACTTCAGTGCCAACATACATATATAACAGCCTGATACCAGTTGCTACTACTGCATTTAAGGCTGTACTTACATTATATTGGTATTAGCAGTATTTTCTCAGTCAATTCCATTCCTTAGAAAATAATATACTGCAACATACCTCTTTGCAGGCGAACCCTGCCCGCTGTCCCCTGTTCTGAAGTTACCTCGCTCCTCAGAATGGCCGAGAACAGCAAATGGATCTTAGTTACGTCCGCTAAGATCATATACAAACTCAGGTAGATTCTTCTTCTAATGCTGCCTGAGAAAAAACAACACACTCCTGTGCCGTTTAAAATAACAAACTTTTGATTGAAGAAATAAAAACTAAGTTTTAATAACCACTGTCCTCTCACACATCCTATCTATTAGTTAGGTGCAAGAGAATGACTGGGTATGACGTAGAGGGGAGGAGCTATATAGCAGCTCTGCTTGGGTGATCCTCTTGCACATCCTGTTAGGGAGGAGACATAATCCCATAAGTAATGGATGACCCGTGGACTGACTACACTTAACAGGAGAAACACACTTTTTTGAACTTCGACCCCCAAAATCTGTTACACATCTACAACCACCAAAAAACACCCATGCTAAATAGTTTAAAATTTTTGTCCTGAGTTTAGAAATACCCAATGTTTACATGTTCTTTGCTTTTTTTGCAAGTTATAGGGCAATAAGTACAAGTAGCACTTTGCTATTTCCAAAACATTTGTTTTCAAAATTAGCGATAGTTACATTGTAACACTGATATCTGTCAGGAATCCCTGAATAACCCTTGACATGTATATATATTTTTTTTTAGTAGACAACCCAAAGTATTGATCTAGGCTCATTTTAGTATATTTCATGCCACCATTTCACCGCCAAATGCGATCAAATAAAAAAAAAAACTTCACTTTTTCACAAACTTTAGGTTTCTCACTGATTTTTTTTTTTTTTCAAACAGCTTGTGCAATCATGGCACAAATGGTTGTAAATACTTCTCTGGGATCCCCTTTGTTCAGAAATAGCATACATATACGGCTTTGGCATTGCTTTTTTGTAATTAGAAGGCCGTTAATTGCTGCTGCGCACCACACTTGTATTATGCTCAGCAGTGAAGGGGTTAATAAGGTAGCTTGTAGGGTTAATTTTAGCTTTAGTGTAGAGATCAGCCTCCCACCTGACACATCCCACCCCCTGATCCCTCCCTGACCCCTGTTAAACAGCTCTTTTCCCTTCCCCACCCCGCAATTGTCATCCCCATCTTAAGTACTGGCAGACGTTTTTAAGCAACTTTAAGCAACTTTCTAATTTACTCCTATAATCAATTTTTATTTGTTCTCTTGGTATCTTTATTTGAAAAGCAGTAATATAAGCGTAGGAGACGGCCCATTTTTGGTTCAGCACTTGGGTAGCACTTGCTGAAATTGATAATAGTAATAAATTAGAAAGTTGCTTTAAATTGCATGCTCTATCTGAATCATTAAAAATAAAAATTGGATTTCATATCCCTTTAATATACAGGCCCAGAATGAAAGAGAAAAGAACATAAAACAACACCTTTGGTCAACTGTGAAATTACTGCACAAAGCTAAATCCTGGAAGGAAAAAGCTGTTGATCTGGAAAACATTGTGTGACAAACACGGCATGAGCTTCACATTCAGAGACAGTGCTGGTATGAATTCTTGTATGCCTCAGAGGGTAATGGTCAGTTTGTGAATTCTTCAGGAATTAGAGAGGCTAGAACAAATACCTTTTCTATAACAGTTTTAAAGATAAGGTGTGGACGGTAACTGGGGTGCTGTAGTATATTGACGTATAGGGGCCCATTTATCATGTGTTTCTGGCGAGCCTTGAGGCTCGCCAGAAACACCAGTTATGAAGTAGTGGTCTAAAGACCGCTGCTCCATAACCTGTCCGCCTGATCTGAGGAGGTGGACAGATATCGCCGCAATTGACACCCCCCTGCTAGCGGCCGATTGGCAGCGAATCTGCAGGGGGCGGCGTTGCACAAGCAGTTCACAAGAGCTGCTGGTGCAATGCTGAATGTGAACAGCGTATTACTCTCCGCATTCAGCAATGTCAGTCGGACATGATCCGCTGATCGGATCATGTCGGACAGACACATAATAAATAGGTCCCATAGTATCCCATAAGGAAGTATTAGTAATTAAAAGTTGCCTAGTTTGTAATTTAAGGGACGATTATCTAGAGGTCTCTGGGCTGGCGAGATTATTTAAGAATGCTCGCCAGTTCTTCTATTTCCCTGATGGAATTATCTACAGTTACTTTTTACCGTGAAAACAGGGTGTCTTGCTAAGAGGCGTATACTGCATTTTCATATTTATTACAAAAGTGCCCAATAAAATTTGTAATTTAAAAATCAAACAAAATGAAAAATTTAATAATTCACATAAAAATATGCAAGAAAAAATTTGTATCGTTAAGATGCATCAAAAATCGTATTTGATCAAAAACATAAAATATGTATGTAAATTACACAGAAATAAATGCACAGCGTAAATTGTAATTTAAGTACCCTGGATGTGCAAAAGAACAGAAAATAGAAATAGAAATTCACACTTATAAGTACAAAATACAAAGCATAATTATTGTTTTTTCGTAAAATGGGTGTTCCATGAGTGTATAACAGAATTTATGCTTACCTGATAAATTACTTTCTCCAATGGTGTGTCCGGTCCACGGCGTCATCCTTACTTGTGGGAATATCTCTTCCCCAACAGGAAATGGCAAAGAGTCCCAGCAAAGCTGGCCATATAGTCCCTCCTAGGCTCCGCCCACTCCAGTCATTCGACCGACGGACAGGAGGAAAAATATAGGAGAAACCATATGGTACCGTGGTGACTGTAGTTAGAGAAAATAATTCATCAGACCTGATTAAAAAACCAGGGCGGGCCGTGGACCGGACACACCGTTGGAGAAAGTAATTTATCAGGTAAGCATAAATTCTGTTTTCTCCAACATTGGTGTGTCCGGTCCACGGCGTCATCCTTACTTGTGGGAACCAATACCAAAGCTTTAGGACACGGATGAAGGGAGGGAGCAAATCAGGTTACCTAAACGGAAGGCACCACGGCTTGCAAAACCTTTCTCCCAAAAATAGCCTCCGAAGAAGCAAAAGTATCAAATTTGTAAAATTTGGCAAAAGTGTGCAGTGAAGACCAAGTCGCTGCCTTACATATCTGGTCAACAGAAGCCTCGTTCTTGAAGGCCCATGTGGAAGCCACAGCCCTAGTGGAGTGAGCTGTGATTCTTTCAGGAGGCTGCCGTCCGGCAGTCTCATAAGCCAATCGGATGATGCTTTTAAGCCAAAAGGAAAGAGAGGTAGAAGTTGCTTTTTGACCTCTCCTTTTACCAGAATAGACAACAAACAAAGAAGATGTTTGTCTGAAATCTTTTGTAGCCTCTAAATAGAATTTTAGAGCACGGACTACGTCCAAATTGTGTAACAATTGGTTAATATTCTTGTTAGAAACAACCTTTGGAAGAAAACCAGGCTTAGTACGCAAAACCACCTTATCTGCATGGAACACCAGATAGGGCGGAGAACACTGCAGAGCAGATAACTCTGAAACTCTTCTAGCAGAAGAAATAGCAACCAAAAACAAAACTTTCCAAGATAGTAACTTAATATCTATGGAATGTAGAGGTTCAAACGGAACCCCTTGAAGAACTGAAAGAACTAGATTTAGACTCCAGGGAGGAGTCAAAGGTCTGTAAACAGGCTTGATCCTAACCAGAGCCTGAACAAATGCTTGAACATCTGGCACAGCTGCCAGTCTTTTGTGTAGTAAGACAGATAAAGCAGAGATCTGTCCCTTTAGAGAACTTGCAGATAATCCTTTCTCCAAACCTTCTTGTAGAAAGGAGAGAATCTTAGGAATTTTTATCTTATTCCATGGGAATCCTTTGGATTCACACCAACAGATATATCTTTTCCATATTTTATGGTAAATCTTTCTAGTTACCGGTTTTCTGGCCTGAACCAGAGTATCTATCACAGAATCTGAAAACCCACGCTTTGATAAAATCAAGCGTTCAATCTCCAAGCCGTCAGCTGGAGGGAGACCAGATTTGGATGTTCGAATGGACCCTGAACAAGAAGGTCCTGTCTCAAAGGTAGCTTCCATGGTGGAACCGATGACATATTCACCAGGTCTGCATACCAAGTCCTGCATGGCCACGCAGGAGCTATCAAGATCACCGAGGCCCTCTCCAGTTTGATCCTGGCTACCAGCCTGGGAATGAGAGGAAACGGTGGGAATACATAAGCTAGGTTGAAGGTCCAAGGTGCTACTAGTGCATCTACTAGAGTCGCATTGGGATCCCTGGATCTGGACCCATAGCAAGGAACCTTGAAGTTCTGACGAGACGCCATCAGATCCATGTCCGGAATGCCCCATAATTGAGTTAGTTGGGCAAAGATCTCCGGGTGGAGTTCCCACTCCCCCGGATGGAATGTCTGACGACTCAGATAATCCGCTTCCCAGTTTTCCACACCTGGGATGTGGATCGCAGATAGGTGGCAGGAGTGATCCTCCGCCCATTGAATTATTTTGGTCACTTATTTCATCGCCAGGGAACTCCTTGTTCCCCCCTGATGATTGATATACGCAACGGTCGTCATGTTGTCTGATTGGAATCTTATGAATCTGGCCTTTGCTAGCTGAGGCCAAGCCCTGAGAGCATTGAAGATCGCTCTTAGTTCCAGAATGTTTATCGGGAGAAGAGACTCTTCCCGAGACCATAGTCCCTGAGCTTTCAGGGATTCCCAGACCGCGCCCCAGCCCACTAGACTGGCGTTGGTCGTGACAATGACCCACTCTGGTCTGCGGAAGCTCATTCCCTGGGATAGATGGTCCAGGGTCAGCCACCAACGGAGTGAATCTCTGGTCTTCTGATCTACCTGAATCATTGGAGACAAGTCTGTATAGTCCCCATTCCACTGTTTGAGCATGCACAGTTGTAATGGTCTTAGATGAATTCGTGCAAAAGGAACTATGTCCATTGCTGCAACCATCAACCCTACTACTTCCATGCACTGCGCTATGGAAGGACGTGGAACAGAATGAAGAACTTGACAAGTGCATAGAAGTTTTGACTTTCTGACCTCTGTCAGAAAAATCCTCATTTCTAAGGAATCTATTATTGTTCCCAAGAAGGGAACTCTTGTTGACGGAGACAGAGAACTTTTTTCTATGTTCACCTTCCATCCGTGTGATCTGAGAAAGGTCAGAACGATGTCTGTATGAGCCTTTGCTTTTGACAGGGACGACGCTTGTATTAGAATGTCGTCCAAGTAAGGTACTACTGCAATGCCCCTCGGTCTTAGAACCGCTAGAAGGGACCCTAGTACCTTTGTGAAAATCCTTGGAGCAGTGGCTAACCCGAATGGGAGGGCCACAAACTGGTAATGTTTGTCCAGAAAGGCGAACCTTAGGAACTGATGATGTTCTTTGTGGATAGGAATATGTAGGTACGCATCCTTTAGATCCACGGTAGTCATAAATTGACATTCCTGGATAGTGGGTAGAATCGTTCGAATGGTTTCCATCTTGAACGATGGTACCCTGAGAAATTTGTTTAGGATCTTCAAATACAAAATTGGTCTGAAAGTTCACTCTTTTTTGGGAACTACGAACAGATTTGAATAAAATCCCATTCCTTGTTCCTTTATTGGAACTGGGTGTATCACTCCCATCTTTAACAGGTCTTCTACACAATGTAAGAACGCCTGTCTCTTTATTTGGTTTAAGGATAAGTGAGACATGTGGAACCTTCCCCTTGGGGGTAGTTCCCTGAATTCCAGAAGATAACCCTGAGAAACTATTTCTAGTGCCCAGGGATCCTGAACATCTCTTGCCCAAGCCTGAGCAAAGAGAGAGAGTCTGCCCCCTACTAGATCCGGTCCCGGATCGGGGGCTACTCCTTCATGCTGTTTTGTTAGCAGCAGCAGGCTTCTTGGCCTGCTTACCCTTGTTCCAGCCTTGCATCGGTTTCCAGGCTGGTTTGGGTTGTGAGGCATTACCCTCTTGCTTAGAGGATGCAGAATTAGAGGCCGGTCCGTTCCTGAAATTGCGAAAGGAACGAAAATTAGACTTATTCTTGGCCTTGAAAGGCCTATCTTGTGGAAGGGCGTGGCCCTTTCCCCCAGTGATGTCTGAGATAATCTCTTTCAATTCTGGTCCAAATAGAGTTTTACCTTTAAAAGGGATGTTAAGCAATTTTGTCTTGGATGACACATCCGCTGACCAAGACTTTAGCCAAAGTGCTCTGCGCGCCACGATTGCAAACCCTGAATTTTTCGCCGCTAATCTAGCTAATTGCAAAGCGGCATCTAAAATAAAAGAGTTAGCCAACTTAAGTGCGTGAACTCTGTCCATAACCTCCTCATATGGAGTCTCTCTACTGAGCGACTTTTCTAGTTCCTCGAACCAGAACCACGCTGCTGTAGTGACAGGAACAATGCACGAAATGGGTTGTAGAAGGTAACCTTGCTGTACAAAAATCTTTTTAAGCAAACCCTCCAATTTTTTATCCATAGGATCTTTGAAAGCACAACTATCCTCGATAGGAATAGTAGTGCGCTTGTTTAGAGTAGAAAAGGTAAAAAGAAGAAGAGAAGAGGCGCCAAATGGTGTGTATCGTTTGAACTACAGAAGGCCAAGCCCCCAAAAGAATCTTACTTACAAGATTTCCAGCACTTGAGAAGTGCCACATATGCCTTCTGAACTGTTTGCAGCTGTCCAGCTAGCTGTATTTGACCAATAATGCTTCAATATTATGCTGTGCAAGACAAAAACACAAAAGTGCCACAATAGTGTGTATCAGTGAGATCACTATCAATAGCGCAAATATTGAAATGTACTCACAAGATGTGGGGCACTTGAGAAGTGCCACAAAGACCTCCTGGACACTTATCAGCTGTCCAGATCACTGTATTCACCGGTAATCCTCTGGGCTAGAGTGTTCAGTTCACAATGGCTCCAAAAAAGCACCTTAGGATTCACCCTCAAATTCGTATAAATATCAGTGCATAAATGGCAGATAAATTAAATACCAAAAATGCCGTGCTACTAGTATAATATAAAAATGTTTATTAAAAACAATTTAACACAACGCGTTTCCCGGTTACTAAGACCGCTTCCTCAGGTGTATATTAAGATACAAAGTAGCACAGTTTTATAGCCCATGTCGGCGTCTACCCCGACAAAGGGCGCATGCGTGAGCAACTTTTGGCCCGTTATCCAATCGGTGTCCTTCGAAAAACCAGCTAAAAGTTGATAGGTTACTAACAGGGGGCTTGGTTTGTCCAGCCTTAATTTTAGCCAATTGGCCGATATTAAGTCTATACCAGGTGTCTGAACTGTTTTTAATCCATTTATGGGGTTTAAAAGATATACATATATATATTATGCGTGTGATTGCCAACGTGATACTATTTATGCATTACTTGGACTAAAATAAAATGCGCCCCATTATTCGATGTATTTTTCGATGTTATTATGATTGGATAACAGATAGTTGTTCATGCATTTACAGACAGTAGATATAATAGACTCTCTATGTTTCATGTATACACAAATCTAAATACATGCTCTGATTGGATATCGATTTGTTGTACATGCATTTCCATCTAGTTAACAACATAGACTCTCCATGTCCTAGGTAACATATGCATAAACAAATCTAAATACATAAACCAAAAATATATGAAAAATAATAAATAATAAAAAACTAATAAAAAACTAATAAAAACTAATAAAAAAAATTATTTAAAAAAATCGTGAATACTTTCGTATACTAGACAATGTGTATGTCAGATCTATTACATTTGATACCAACAACTGTTCTTGTCAATGAAGGATACCTGACTGTCAAGTCAAGTATAATATATATTTTGTTAAAATCAGCTAACAGGTTCACTATATTAAAATCAATTAAAAGCGGCCATGTCTATATTTTCATTTAAGCCGTGTGGTACAAGAGTCTTGAGTTTCCAGATCCAAAATGTCTCTCTCTGTCTAAGGTGGATCAGCCTATTTCTACCCCATTTGGGAGCAATGTATTCCAAAGGAAAAATATTAAAGATATCTGTTTGTCCATCATGACAATTTATACTATGTCGTGGAACACTATGATTCATAATCCCTTTTTTTATGTTTCTGTTGTGCTCACCCCATCTTTTCTTTAGGGGTCTTGAGGACCTCCCGATATATTGAATCCTACATTGACATTCAAGAAGATATACCACATAACTAGAGTCACAAGTAAATCTGGAGTTTATCTCAAATTCTTCCCTTGTGGAAAAAGATTGAAATTTTAACCTACTTCCTGATGTATAACTGCAAAGGCCACAATTTGGTCGATTGCATTTAAAAAAAAACCTTTTTCCAATGGGCCAGTTTTCCTTATTTGTTTTTATATTTTTCCCTTTAGTGTATTTATTCATTACCACCTTACTCGGGGCTAATTTATTTTTTAGAGTCGGAGCTCTCTTGAAAGTGCATATGGGGACATCATCCAGAATATTTTTAAGAATACAATCATTGCGTAAAATATACCAGTGCTTACGTAAAATATGTTTAATTTTATTGTGGTTACTGGTGAATTTAGTTATAAATCTCAAATTATTAGGCTTGGAAACTACATTGCAAATTTCTTCATCTCCAATATTTTTATTTTTAGTGTTTTCATTCTTATTTTTAATTTTAAAAAACACCTCTCTGTCTTTGGTTCTAGCTTTTCTATACCCTTCTTCTACCAGATCCATAGGTTAACCTTTTTCTAGAAATCTCGACCTTAGAATATCAGCCTGATCATCAAAAGTGTTTAAAGATGTACAGTTTCTTCGTACCCTAGAGAATTGGTTGTAGGGTATATTCTTGACCCATGCCTTATAGTGATTACTTTTATAATTTAAATAACTATTTGTGTCCACTGATTTAAAAAATGTTTTTGTGGTCACTCGTCCACTATTATCCCAGCTTAAAACTAGATCCAGAAATTCTATGGTATTTCTATTGCTATTGGATGTAAACTTTAGACCCATATTATTATTGTTTAAAGATGAAATAAATTCCTGTGCAGATTCCTCTGTACCATTCCATATTAATAACAGATCATCAATGAAACGGCCATAGAACACCAGGCTTGCCCCCATAGGGGATTTATAAATATATTCCTCTTCGAATAACCCCATGAATAAATTTGCAAAACTGGGGGCAAACCTGGTGCCCATGGCCGTTCCCTTGATCTGTAAAAAAAACCTTTCCTGATATACAAAATAGTTGTGTTTTAACACGAAAGATATAGCCTCCAATAAAAATTGTCTTTGATTGGAAGGTAAAAATTGATCCCTTTTTAGAAATTCATCTATTGCATCCAATCCCAAATCATGACTTATATTTGAATATAGGGAGGATACATCACATGTACACCAAATTAGATCACGCCCTGCTTTTTCAATTTTAGAAATCTTAGATATAAGGTCTGGGGTATCTTTAATATAGGATGCCAGGCCAATTACTGTTTTTTTAAGATAGGTGTCCACATATTCAGATAGATTGCAAGTTAAATTGCCAATACCCGAAATAATGGGTCTCCCTGGTGGACAGCTTGGGTCTTTGTGGATTTTCGGGAGATGGTAATAGTAAGCCAAATTTGGGGATGTAGGTACCAAATAATCTCTCTCTTTTTTATTTAGAATCCCTTCTGAAAAACCTTTATCAATTAATTTAGTAAGTCTAACCATATATGTCAAAGTGGGGTTAAAGGTAAGTTCTCTGTAGTAACATGGATCTAACAAAATCTTATTCGCTTCTGCAATATAATCTGGCATATCTTGTAGGACAACCCCCCCCCCTTGTCCGCCTGTCTGATGACCAGATCTTTGTTTTTGGCAAGATTGGAAAGAGCTTTATGTTCAAACACATTCAGATTGTGTTTAGTAATCTGATTATTCATGGCTCCAAACTCTTCCAACACTAAATTCTGAAAAAGAGTAATATTTGGACATGTAGTGGGGGGATTGTAGTTGGATTTGGGTGCAATATTAGAATGTATGTAATCATCAAATAGTGAATCACAAAATTCTTCAGGATCACAATACACAATATCCCTAACTGGTCGTTCAGGCATATCATCTGTAATTATAGGAATCTGATTTGTTGATTTAAATTTTTTGTCACAAAAATATCTTTGTAAATTTAACTTTCTAACAAACCTATTGAGGTCAACAAATAATTCAAACATATTGTGTTTATTGGAGGGACAAAATGAAAGCCCTCTGCAACAAATCAGATTCCTATAATTACAGATGATATGCCTGAACGACCAGTTAGGGATATTGTGTATTGTGATCCTGAAGAATTTTGTGATTCACTATTTGATGATTACATACATTCTAATATTGCACCCAAATCCAACTACAATCCCCCCACTACATGTCCAAATATTACTCTTTTTCAGAATTTAGTGTTGGAAGAGTTTGGAGCCATGAATAATCAGATTACTAAACACAATCTGAATGTGTTTGAACATAAAGCTCTTTCCAATCTTGCCAAAAACAAAGATCTGGTCATCAGACAGGCGGACAAGGGGGGGGGGGGATTGTCCTACAAGATATGCCAGATTATATTGCAGAAGCGAATAAGATTTTGTTAGATCCATGTTACTACAGAGAATTTACCTTTAACCCCACTTTGACATATATGGTTAGACTTACTAAATTAATTGATAAAGGTTTTTCAGAAGGGATTCTAAATAAAAAAGAGAGAGATTATTTGGTACCTACATCCCCAAATTTCGCTTACTATTACCATCTCCCGAAAATCCACAAAGAGCCAAGCTGTCCACCAGGGAGACCCATTATTTCGGGTATTGGCAATTTAACTTGCAATCTATCTGAATATGTGGACACCTATCTTAAAAAAACAGTAATTGGCCTGGCATCCTATATTAAAGATACCCCAGACCTTATATCTAAGATTTCTAAAATTGAAAAAGCAGGGTGTGATCTAATTTGGTGTACATGTGATGTATCCTCCCTATATTCAAATATAAGTCATGATTTGGGATTGGATGCAATAGATGAATTTCTAAAAAGGGATCAATTTTTACCTTCCAATCAAAGACAATTTTTATTGGAGGCTATATCTTTCGTGTTAAAACACAACTATTATGTATATCAGGAAAGGTTTTTTTTACAGATCAAGGGAACGTCCATGGGCACCAGGTTTGCCCCCAGTTTTGCAAATTTATTCATGGGGTTATTCGAAGAGGAATATATTTATAAATCCCCTATGGGGGCAAGCCTGGTGTTCTATGGCCGTTTCATTGATGATCTGTTATTAATATGGAATGGTACAGAGGAATCTGCACAGGAATTTATTTCATCTTTAAACAATAATAATATGGGTCTAAAGTTTACATCCAATATCAATAGAAATACCATAGAATTTCTGGATCTAGTTTTAAGCTGGGATAATAGTGGACGAGTGACCACAAAAACATTTTTTAAATCAGTGGACACAAATAGTTATTTAAATTATAAAAGTAATCACTATAAGGCATGGGTCAAGAATATACCCTACAACCAATTCTCTAGGGCACGAAGAAACTGTACATCTTTAAACACTTTTGATGATCAGGCTGATATTCTAAGGTCGAGATTTCTAGAAAAAGGTTACCCTATGGATCTGGTAGAAGAAGGGTATAGAAAAGCTAGAACCAAAGACAGAGAGGAGTTTTTTAAAATTAAAAATAAGAATGAAAACACTAAAAATAAAAATATTGGAGATGAAGAAATTTGCAATGTAGTTTCCAAGCCTAATAATTTCAGATTTATAACTAAATTCACCAGTAACCACAATAAAATTAAACATATTTTACGTAAGCACTGGTATATTTTACGCAATGATTGTATTCTTAAAAATATTCTGGATGATGTCCCCATATGCACTTTCAAGAGAGCTCCGACTCTAAAAAATAAATTAGCCCCGAGTAAGGTGGTAATGAATAAATACACTAAAGGGAAAAATATAAAAACAAATAAGGAAAACTGGCCCATTGGAAAAAGGTTTTTTTTTAAATGCAATCGACCAAATTGTGGCCTTTGCAGTTATACATCAGGAAGTAGGTTAAAATTTCAATCTTTTTCCACAAGGGAAGAATTTGAGATAAACTCCAGATTTACTTGTGACTCTAGTTATGTGGTATATCTTCTTGAATGTCAATGTAGGATTCAATATATCGGGAGGTCCTCAAGACCCCTAAAGAAAAGATGGGGTGAGCACAACAGAAACATAAAAAAAGGGATTATGAATCATAGTGTTCCACGACATAGTATAAATTGTCATGATGGACAAACAGATATCTTTAATATTTTTCCTTTGGAATACATTGCTCCCAAATGGGGTAGAAATAGGCTGATCCACCTTAGACAGAGAGAGACATTTTGGATCTGGAAACTCAAGACTCTTGTACCACACGGCTTAAATGAAAATATAGACATGGCCGCTTTTAATTGATTTTAATATAGTGAACCTGTTAGCTGATTTTAACAAAATATATATTATACTTGACTTGACAGTCAGGTATCCTTCATTGACAAGAACAGTTGTTGGTATCAAATGTAATAGATCTGACACACATTGTCTAGTATACAAAAGTATTCACGATTTTTTGAAATAATTTTTTTTATTAGTTTTTATTAGTTTTTTATTAGTTTTTTATTATTTATTATTTTTCATATATTTTTGGTTTATGTATTTAGATTTGTTTATGCATATGTTACCTAGGACATGGAGAGTCTATGTTGTTAACTAGATGGAAATGCATGTACAACAAATCGATATCCAATCAGAGCATGTATTTAGATTTGTGTATACATGAAACATAGAGAGTCTATTATATCTACTGTCTGTAAATGCATGAACAACTATCTGTTATCCAATCATAATAACATCGAAAAATACATCGAATAATGGGGCGCATTTTATTTTAGTCCAAGTAATGCATAAATAGTATCACGTTGGCAATCACACGCATAATATATATATGTATATCTTTTAAACCCCATAAATGGATTAAAAACAGTTCAGACACCTGGTATAGACTTAATATCGGCCAATTGGCTAAAATTAAGGCTGGACAAACCAAGCCCCCTGTTAGTAACCTGTCAACTTTTAGCTGGTTTTTCGAAGGACACCGATTGGATAACGGGCCAAAAGTTGCTCACGCATGCGCCCTTTGTCGTGGTAGACGCCGACATGGGCTATAAAACTGTGCTACTTTGTATCTTAATATACACCTGAGGAAGCGGTCTTAGTAACCGGGAAACGCGTTGTGTTAAATTGTTTTTAATAAACATTTTTATATTATACTAGTAGCACGGCATTTTTGGTATTTAATTTATCTGCCATTTATGCACTGATATTTATACGAATTTGAGGGTGAATCCTAAGGTGCTTTTTTGGAGCCATTGTGAACTGAACACTCTAGCCCAGAGGATTACCGGTGAATACAGTGATCTGGACAGCTGATAAGTGTCCAGGAGGTCTTTGTGGCACTTCTCAAGTGCCCCACATCTTGTGAGTACATTTCAATATTTGCGCTATTAATAGTGATCTCACTGATACACACTATTGTGGCACTTTTGTGTTTTTGTCTTGCACAGCATAATATTGAAGCATTATTGGTCAAATACAGCTAGCTGGACGGCTGCAAACAGTTCAGAAGGCATATGTGGCACTTCTCAAGTGCTGGAAATCTTGTAAGTAAGATTCTTTTGGGGGCTTGGCCTTCTGTAGTTCAAACGATACACACCATTTGGCGCCTCTTCTCTTCTTCTTTTTAACAGAACCTGTGACTGCCAACATCGATCTGGAATGAGTTTGCTGCCTGGAGATCTGTGAAATATCTCTTAGAGTGTGGACTATCTTTGTTAAAACAAAATAGGAGATGGTCGTATTATTTTATTTTATTTTTTTCTTTTAATAACATCTATCAATTTATATCAATATATATAGATTGTCACGACGTATATATACTACACATTGCCTTGATATAAATCATAGTAATTTTTGAAGTATACACAGACATCACATAGTTGCAGTGCACATCACTTCAACACTAGCAACATTTTTATAGCTAGTATAGAGGGCGCCTCTGATTTTATTTTGAATTTTTTCACTTGTTTAGAGTAGAAACTGCCCCCTCGACCTTAGGGACTGTCTGCCATAAGTCCTTTCTGGGGTCGACCATAGGAAATAATTTCTTAAATATAGGGGGGGGAACAAAAGGTATGCCGGGCTTTTCCCACTCCTTATTCACTATGTCCGCCACCCGCTTGGGTATAGGAAAAGCGTCAGGGTGCACCGGAACCTCTAGGAACTTGTCCATCTTACATAATTTCTCTGGAATGACCAAGTTGTCACAATCATCCAGAGTAGATAACACCTCTTTAAGCAGTGCGCGGAGATGTTCTAATTTAAATTTAAATGTCACAACATCAGGTTCAGCTTGTTGAGAAATTTTTTCTGAATCTGAAATTTCCCCATCTGACAAAACCTCCCTCATGGCCACTTCAGATTGGTGTGAGGGTATGACAGAACAATTATCATCAGCGCCCTCCTGCTCTTCAGTGTTTAAAACAGAGCAATCGCGCTTTCTCTGATAAGTAGGCATTTTGGATAAAAGATTTGCTATGGAGTTATCCATTACAGCCGTTAATTGTTGCATGGTAATAAGTATTGGCGCACTAGATGTACTAGGGGCCTCCTGTGTGGGCAAAACTGGTGTAGACACAGTAGGAGATGATGTAGTATCATGTTTACTCCCCTCATCTGAGGAATCATCTTGGGCAATTTCATTATCTGTGGCAGTACTGTCCTTACTTTGTTTGGACGCTATGGCACAATTATCACACAAATTTAAATGGGGAGACACATTGGCTTTCATACATATAGAACATAGCTTATCCGAAGGCACAGACATGTTAAACAGGCTTAAACTTGTCAATAAAGCACAAAAAACGTTTTAAAACAAAACCGTTACTGTCTCTTTAAATTTTAAACAGAAAACACTTTATTACTGAATATGTAAAAAAGTATGAAGGAATTGTTCAAAAATTACCAAAATTTCACCACAGTGTCTTAAAGCATTAAGAGTATTGCACACCAATTTTCAGAGCTTTAACCCCTAAAATAACGGAACCGGAGCCGTTTACAAATTTAACCCCTATACAGTCCCAGCTATAGCCTTTGCTGTGACCTAACCAAGCCCAGAGGGGAATACGATACCAAGTGACGCCTTCTAGAAACTTTTCCAGCTACTTTCAGATCCTCACACATGCATCTGCATGTCTTGCTCTCAAAAACAACTGCGCAGTAATGGCGCGAAAATGAGGCTCAGCCTACAACTGGGAAGGCCCTCCCTGACTGGAAAAGGTGTCTAACATAGTGCCTGCCGTTAAAAAACGTTCCCCAAGTTTATAAATGTGAATTATCAGCATAAACATGTATAAAATGCCCAAATAAAGCAATCGATTTAGCCCATAAAAGTGTCTACCAGTTTTATAGCCCATATTAAGCCCTTTATTCTGTTTGCTTGACTAAGAAAATGGCTTACCGGTCCCCATGAGGGGAAATGACAGCCTTCCAGCATTACATGGTCTTGTTAGAAATATGGCTAGTCATACCTTAAGCAGAAAAGTCTGCTAACTGTTTCCCCCAACTGAAGTTACTTCATCTCAACAGTCCTATGTGGAAACAGCAATCGATTTTAGTTACTGTCTGCTAAAATCATCTTCCTCTCACAAACAGAAATCTTCATCCTTTTCTGTTTCAGAGTAAATAGTACATACCAGCACTATTTTAAAATAACAAACACTTGATAGAAGAATAAAAAACTACATTTAAACACCAAAAAACTCTTAACCATCTCCGTGGAGATGTTGCCTGTGCAACAGCAAAGAGAATGACTGGGGTGGGCGGAGCCTAGGAGGGACTATATGGCCAGCTTTGCTGGGACTCTTTGCCATTTCCTGTTGGGGAAGAGATATTCCCACAAGTAAGGATGACGCCGTGGACCGGACACACCAATGTTGGAGAAATTAAATTTTCTCTCAAATCCCAGCATAATTCTCTAAACATTTCCGCCCCTCAGTTCTCACTGTTTCGACTTGTAAGTTAAGGTAGTGAGATTTTATCAAAATACTTAATACCCTAATAGAAAGACACATGCATCCGAAAAAATAGGCGATTGTAAGATGCTATACACAGAAAGCAGCATAAGGCGATTTATATTGGCTGCAGGATTTACTTTTTAAAATGTGCCCATGCTCTCTGCTAACTTCGGTCAACAGAGAAGTGTCCCTTTCCAGCGAGCTCTGTTAATTTCAATAGTAGACATCTCACCACTCGCAGGTACTGCCCCTTTTTAAAGATAATTCCACCAGGGGAGGCCCTGTGAGGGGTAGCGAGAAAAACCATGTTTGATCTGGTGAGGAATAGATAATCAGCCCTATAGTCTGGTTTTGTTTTATCATTCAGTCAGTTCTAATGTGAGATAACACCGCTGCTTCCACATTACATGACACAGGGAAATAAGTAACAAGTATGTAAATGCGACTGAAGAACTAGGCTAAAAAAAAGCCCAATAAATTTTATACTGACATTTTACTGGTAGGTATAATCCAAAAAAGAACAGCGCCATCTGTAGACTACCTGAGGATATGTGTAATGTTCTCTACAGATTATGTATGACAAACATATTTTTACAATTTGGCATGTAATCTGTTATTTCTTATTGGGTTAGTACACTATGGGCTAGATTACGAGTGGAGCACTAACAGTTACGCATGATGGACAAAGAGTTTATCGCAGGTGTTTGTGCGCGTCAGGTTGTTTGCTCATATTACAAGTTGAAAGTAAATGCTATCGCTTGAGCGCAATTGAAGTTAATCTGGTTAACTGTTTCACGAAACAAAAAACTGTCACAAAATACATAAAAAATACATTAAAAAGTACAGTTACACTCATAATAATACTGTCTAATAACAATTATTCAAAACAATATATTGCACAAAAAAATGTATAAGCGCCCAAAGACATGAGATCTCTATACTTAGAATGAAATGCTCTTTTTCGTGTCGGGTTAGCGAGCGTGTGCTAAGTGTTGTTTTCTATAAAACACAGTACTTATGGGGAGGAAAAGTTAACATGGTTGCAATGTCTGAAGTCCTGAAGTTAGCGCGTCATCAGGTTTCGCTCTCATGCTAACATTTTTACTTTCAACTTGTAATACATGCACTAACCCACCCGCGTTAAAAGTTTACATTTACAGTATTAGCGCTTGAGTGAAACAAATATTTAGTGTGCCCATAGTAAATTTACATATAAAATGTCAGGTGTGCAACACATTCCATAAGACAAGACTAACCATTTATAATGGCCATACTGACACCTAAACTGTCTTCCATTCAGCACCCTCTCACACATTGGCAAAACTATAGGCTCCTGAGATCTTATTTACTGAAGAACATAGGTGACCATAGATACTCCAGTTGGGTTAGGTATTAGGTTTATATTTTTAATTTTATGCCATTTAAAGCTTCAACACAGGGTTGTATTCCCCTTTGTACATGTTCTGGCTTTAGCAGGGGAAAAACATAAATCCCTCTTTGATTAGTGATTTGTGCAGTGGGAGCTTTATGAGGATCTTCGTGTAATAAATCTATGGCTTGTAGACATGTTGTCCAAGTGTCTAATATAGGACTGAGTTTTGAAAAAAGATTGGGTACCAATAATTGAGGTTCATTTGTTAAAAGTGACAGTGGATATATAAATAATATATGTGGCAGTACATGGCTACAGAGAATATGTTCATTGACACAAAGTTATAAAATCATGGGTCACATTACATTTTCTTTAAATAAAATCATGGTACTTACTGGAGCAACAGCACCTTCTTCTGAGACAATATGAGGAGAGTCTGTTAGAACAGTTGTGGTAGGATGTTACACCTGTTTTAGCTGAGCCTAACCACTTGGTAGTCAAGAAAAGTCTGTTCTTGATAGTAAATTGTTGGGTAAGGACAGCAATGGCTTCTGCTACTGCTGTGGGCTCCTCAATAGGCTTGAAAATTTTGTCAGGCTGTCTAAACTATTGATGGTGTCTGAAGCTCAGTAGCAGGGATAAGAAGACCTGTATAATATAGACATTGATTAAGATACTGACAATTAGGACAGCAGCATAAAGCTGGGCACTGTTCAGAATGAAAGAAGCTGCTGCTGATCAAGGCTTGATATGTGGTGATGCCACCAGGTGCCATAGAAATTCAGGAAGCAGAACAGGACAAGCAGTATGGCACAACAGAACAATTGTCAGGAGCAAAAGGCAACTAATACAACTTATGTACCAAGCAGAAACACATTTTTGTCTTGCATAGGCTGTGTTATTTGCAAATGAGCTGCTGATGCACCTGGTTAAGTTATGTTCCATCCAACCAGAGAAGCCAAAGCAACAGAACAGGAGCTTAGGACAGCCATGGCAAGGATTAATAGCCCAGCTGTTGTACCAAACCTTCAATTTTCCTCTTCTGAAAAATGCACCAGCAAAGGAAAACATAATTTATGTAAGAATTTACCTGATAAATTCATTTTCTCTTGTTAAGTGTATTCAGTCCACGGATCATCCATTACTTATGGGATATATTCCCTTCCCAACAGGAAGTTGCAAGAGGATCACCCAAAGCAGAGCTGCTATATAGCTCCTCCCCTCCACGTCATATCCAGTCATTCTCTTGCAACTCTCAACATAGTAGGAAGGTGTGAGAGGAGTGTGGAGTTTTTATACTTAATTATCAATCAAAAGTTTGTTATTTTAAATGGCACCGGAGTGTGCTGTTTTTCTCTCAGGCAGTATTTAGAAGAAGAATCTGCCTGCGTTTTCTATGATCTTAGCAGAAGTAACTAAGATCCACTGGCTGTTCTCGCACATTCTGAGGAGTGGGGTAACTTCAGAAAGGGAATAGCATGCGGGGTTCCCTGCAGATGAGGTATGTGCAGTAAAATATTTTTCTAAGGAATGGAATTGACTAGAAAATACTGCTGATACCGATGTAATGTAAGTACAGCCTTAAATGCAGTAGTAGTGACTGGTATCAGGCTGATGAATGTATGTGCAGTGAAGTAATTTTCTAAGGAATGGAATTTGACTAAGAAAATGCTGTTAATACTGAAGTAATATATGAGCCTTAACTGCAGTAGAAGCGACTGGTAGCAGGCTTATTGATAACACTGATAACACTACATAACTTTTAAAATGTATGTTTAAAATGTTTACTGGCATTTTATTCGTTTTTGTGAGGTACTTTGGTGATAAATCTTTTGGGGCATGATTTTTTTCCACATGGCTGACGAATATTTCTGCATAGAAAAGGTTAACTGAGTTTTCCCACTGTTGTAATATGAGTGGGAGGGGCCTATTTTAGCGCTTTTTTGCGCAGTAAAAATTCAGTCACAGTCTTCCTGCTTCTTCCTCCTTGATCCAGGACGTCTCTAGAGAGCTCAGGGGTCTTCAAAATTCATTTTGAGGGAGGTAATCAGTCACAGCAGACCTGTGACAGTGTGTTTGAGTGTGATAAAAACGTTAATTGTTAAATTGATTATCCGTTTTGGGTATTAAGGGGTTAATCATCCATTTGCTAGTGGGTGCAATACTTTGCTAACTTAATAATTTACTGTGAAAATTTGGTTGCTATAACTGATTTGGTTCATTGTTATTTCAACTGTGACCGTTTTTTGTGCTTCTTAAAGGCGCAGTAGCGTTTTTTATATTGCTTGTAAACTTATTTGAAAGGATTTTCCAAGCTTGCTAGTCTCATTGCTAGTCTGTTTAAACATGTCTGACACAGATGAATCTGTTTGTTCACTATGTTTGAAGGCCAATGTGGAGCCCCATAGAAACATGTGTACTAAATGTATTGATGTCACTTTAAAAAAAAGTCAGTCTTTATCTGTAAAGAAATTATCACCAGACAACGAGGGGGAAGTTATGCCGACTAACTCTCCTCACGTGTCAGTACCTTCGCCTCCCGCTCAGGAGGCGCGTGATATTGTGGCGCCAAGTACATCAGAGAGGCCCATACAAATCACTTTGCAAGACATGGCTGCTGTTATGACAGAGGTATTATCGAAATTGCCAGAATTAAGAGGCAAGCGCGATAGCTCTGGTTTAAGGACAGAGCGCGCTGATGATGTGAGAGCCATGTCCGATACTGCGTCACAATTTGCAGAACATGAGGACGGAGAGCTTCATTCTGTGGGTGATGGATCTGATCCAGGGAGACCGGATTCAGAGATTTCTAATTTTAAATTTAAGCTTGAGAACCTCCGTGTATTGTTATGGGAGGTATTAGCGGCTCTAAATGATTGTAACACGGTTGCAATTCCAGAGAAATTATGTAGGCTGGATAGATACTATGCGGTGCCGGTGTGTACTGACGTTTTTCCTATACCTAAAAGGCTTACAGAGATTATTAGCAAGGAGTGGGATAGACCCGGTGTGCCCTTTTCCCCTCCTACGATATTTAGGAAAATGTTTCCAATAGACGCCACCACACGAGACTTATGGCAGACGGTCCCTAAGGTGGAGGGAGCAGTTTCTACTTTAGCTAAACGTACCACTATCCCGGTGGAGGATAGTTGTGCTTTTTCGGATCCAATGGATAAAAAATTAGAAGGTTACCTTAAGAAAATGTTTGTTCAACAAGGTTTTATCTTACAGCCCCTTGCATGCATTGCGCCTGTCACTGCTGCTGCGGCATTCTGGTTTGAGTCTCTGGAAGAGGCCATTCGCACAGCTCCATTGGATGAGATTATGGACAAGCTTAAAGCACTTAAGCTAGCTAATGCATTTGTTTCTGATGCCGTTGTACATTTAACCAAACTAACGGCTAAGAACTCCGGATTCGCCATCCAGGCGCGCAGAGCGCTATGGCTTAAATCCTGGTCAGCTGACGTGACCTCTAAATCTAAATTGCTTAATATTCCTTTCAAAGGGCAGACCTTATTCGGGCCCGGCTTGAAAGAAATTATTGCTGACATTACTGGAGGTAAGGGTCATACTCTTCCTCAGGACAGGGCCAAATCAAAGGCCAAACAGTCTAGTTTCCGTGCCTTTCGTAACTTCAAGGCAGGAGCAGCATCAACTTCCTCCGCCCCAAAACAGGAAGGAACTGTTGCTCGTTACAGACAGGGCTGGAAAGCTAACCAGTCCTGGAACAAGGGCAAGCAGGCCAGAAAACCTACTTCTGCCCCTAAGACAGCATGAAGAGAGGGCCCCCTATCCGGAAACGGATCTAGTGGGGGGCAGACTTTCTCTCTTCGCCCAGGCTTGGGCAAGAGATGTCCAGGATCCCTGGGCATTGGAGATCATATCTCAGGGATATCTTCTGGGCTTCAAAGCTTCTCCTCCACAAGGGAGATTTCATCTTTCAAGGTTATCAGCAAACCAACTAAAGAAAGAGGCATTTCTACGCTGTGTACAAGACCTCTTAGTAATGGGGGTGATCCACCCAGTTCCGCGGACGGAACAAGGGCAAGGTTTTTACTCAAATCTGTTTGTGGTTCCCAAGAAAGAGGGAACCTTCAGACCAATCTTGGACCTAAAAATCTTAAACAAATTCCTAAGAGTTCCATCATTCAAAATGGAAACTATTCGAACCATCCTACCCATGATCCAAGAGGGTCAATATATGACCACAGTGGACTTAAAGGATGCCTACCTTCACATACCGATTCACAAAGATCATTATCGGTACCTAAGATTTGCCTTTCTAGACAGGCATTACCAGTTTGTAGCTCTTCCCTTCGGGTTAGCTACGGCCCAGAGAATTTTTACAAAGGTTCTGGGCTCACTTCTGGCGGTGCTAAGACCGCGAGGCATAGCGGTGGCTCCGTACCTAGACGACATTCTGATACAAGCGTCAAGTTTTCAAATTGCCAAGTCTCATACAGAGATAGTTCTGGCATTTCTGAGGTCGCATGGGTGGAAGGTGAACGTGGAAAAGAGTTCTCTATTACCACTCACAAGAGTTCCCTTCCTGGGGACTCTTATAGATTCTTTAGAGATGAAGATTTACCTGACGGAGTCCAGGTTATCAAAGCTTCTGAATGCTTGCCGTGTCCTTCATTCCATTCCACGCCCGTCAGTAGCTCAGTGCATGGAAGTAATCGGCTTAATGGTAGCGGCAATGGACATAGTACCATTTGCGCGCCTACATCTCAGACCACTGCAATTATGCATGCTAAGTCAGTGGAATGGGGATTACTCAGATTTGTCCCCTCTACTAAATCTGGATCAAGAGACCAGAGATTCTCTTCTCTGGTGGCTTTCTCGGGCCCATCTGTCCAAGGGGATGACCTTTCGCAGGCCAGATTGGACGATTGTAACAACAGATGCCAGCCTTCTAGGTTGGGGCGCAGTCTGGAACTCCCTGAAGGCTCAGGGATTATGGACTCAGGAGGAGAAACTCCTCCCAATAAATATTCTGGAGTTGAGAGCAATATTCAATGCTCTTCTAGCTTGGCCTCAGTTAGCAACACTGAGGTTCATCAGATTTCAGTCGGACAACATCACGACTGTGGCTTACATCAACCATCAAGGGGGAACCAGGAGTTCCCTAGCAATGTTAGAAGTCTCAAAGATAATTCGCTGGGCAGAGTCTCACTCTTGCCACCTGTCAGCGATCTACATCCCAGGCTTGGAGAACTGGGAGGCGGACTTTCTAAGTCGCCAGTCTTTTCATCCGGGGGAGTGGGAACTTCATCCGGAGGTCTTCACTCAACTGATTCATCGTTGGGGCAAATCAGAACTGGATCTCATGGCGTCTCACCAGAACGCCAAGCTTCCTTGTTACGGATCCAGGTCCAGGGACCCGGGAGCGGCGCTGATAGATGCTCTGGCAGCCCCTTGGGTTTTCAACATGGCTTATGTGTTTCCACCATTTCCGCTGCTACCTCGACTGATTGCCAAGATCAAACAGGAGAGAGCATCGGTGATTCTGATAGCGGCTGCGTGGCCACGCAGGACCTGGTATGCAAACCTAGTGGACATGTCGTCCTGTCCACCATGGTCTCTGCCTCTGAGGCAGGGCCTTCTAATACAAGGTCCTTTCAACCATCCAAATCTAATTTCTCTGAGGCTGACTGCATGGAGATTGAACGCTTGATCCTATCAAAGCGTGGCTTCTCGGAGTCAGTTATTGATACCTTAATACAGGCACGGAAGCCTGTTACCAGAAAAATTTACCATAAGATATGGCGTAAATATTTATTTTGGTGCGAATCCAAGAGTTACTCATGGAGTAAGGTTAGGATTCCTAGGATATTGTCCTTTCTACAAGAGGGTTTAGAAAAGGGCTTATCTGCTAGTTCGTTAAAGGGACAGATTTCTGCTCTGTCTATTCTCTTACACAAACGTCAGGCAGAAGTTCCAGACGTCCAGGCTTTTTGTCAGGCTTTGGCTAGGATTAAGCCTGTGTTTAAGACTGTTGCTCCTCCGTGGAGCTTAAACTTGGTTCTTAAAGTTCTTCAAGGGGTTTCCGTTTGAACCTCTTCATTCCATTGATATTAAGCTTTTATCTTGGAAATTTCTGTTTTTAATGGCTATTTCCTCGGCTCGAAGAGTCTCTGAGTTATCTGCCTTACATTGTGATTCTCCTTATCTGATTTTCCATTCAGACAAGGTAGTTCTGCGTACTAAACCTGGGTTTTTACCTAAGGTAGTTTCTAACAGGAATATCAATCAGGAGATTGTTGTTCCATCATTATGTCCTAATCCTTCTTCAAAGAAGGAACGACTTTTGCATAATCTGGACGTAGTCCATGCCCTGAAGTTCTATTTACAGGCAACTAAAGATTTTCGTCAAACTTCTTCCCTGTTTGTCGTGTACTCTGGACAGAGGAGAGGTCAAAAAGCTTTGGCAACCTCTCTCTCCTTTTGGCTTCGTAGCATAATACGTTTAGCCTATGAGACTGCTGGACAGCAGCCCCCTGAAAGAATTACAGCTCATTCCACTAGAGCTGTGGCTTCCACCTGGGCCTTTAAGAATGAGGCCTCTGTTGAACAGATTTGCAAGGCTGCAACTTGGTCTTCACTTCACACTTTTTCTAAATTTTACAAATTTGACACTTTTGCTTCTTCGAAGGCTGTTTTTGGGAGAAAGGTTCTACAGGCAGTGGTTCCTTCCGTTTAAGTTCCTGCCTTGTCCATCCCATCATCCGTGTACTTTAGCTTTGGTATTGGTATCCCATAAGTAATGGATGATCCGTGGACTGAATACACTTAATAAGAGAAAACATAATTTATGCTTACCTGATAAATTTATTTCTCTTGTAGTGTATTCAGTCCACGGCCCGCCCTGTCTTTTTTAAGGCAGATCTAAATTTTAATTAAAACTCCAGTCACCACTGCTCCCTATGGTTTCTCCTTTCTTGTCTTGTTTTGGTCGAATGAGTGGATATGACGTGGAGGGGAGGAGCTATATAGCAGCTCTGCTTTAGGTGATCCTCTTGCAACTTCCTGTTGGGAAGGGAATATATCCCATAAGTAATGGATGATCCGTGGACTGAATACACTACAAGAGAAATAAATTTATCAGGTAAGCATAAATTATGTTTCTTTCATATTGGCAAGAGTCCATGAGCTAGTGACGTATGGTAAATACTAGGGTTGCACCGATACCATTTTTTTAAGACCGAGTACAAGTAACGATACTTTTTTTCAAATACTCACCAATACCAATTACCGATACTTTTTTAATGTCATGACAGTTTACCAAGCACAATACAGACTAATGATTTAAGATCGCTTCTTTATAATTATGAACTGTATCTCAAAAGACATTTTGAAATAATAAAACAGTTTTATGTGCTTGTTGTCACAAAGTTCATAGAACATGTTTATAAATAAAATTATTACAATAACATATATTAATAATAACAAGAATAAATAACAGCTGCAGCAGCTGGGGCTGGAAAGCTACAATTTAAAGGGGCAATAACTGGATGCAATTGGGTTGTAGGGTGCCTATATAACTGATAAATCTGACACTTGTACATAATACAAAGTCGTATAATTTAATTCTGAAAATAATATTGAGGAAGGAGTATCCCAGTAATCCCCTTTGAGAAAAATGGGGCATTTGTATTCTACTGACTCAACAGAAAATAGGGCTGGTCTTCATATTTTTCCAGGGCTGCTTTTTATTCCAAGTCCAGCCCTGGCTAAGGGTGTTCCTCAGAGTACAGTATGTTTTGAGCATAATTGTGCAAGATGAGAGGCTTCCAGCTGTAAAGTAGCAGCTTTTAAAGCACTGCTCTGACGTAAAATAATACAAATAACAGCAATTTGTATTGGCAGAACAGAAATGAACAATTTTTAGTTAAGTCTCCACTCCAGCTTAAAATGAAATGGGAACATACAGTTTGAAAAACGCCACAAGATGGCGTATGGGTAGGAATTGGAGGTATCGGTTTAAGTATTGGTGCATTTGCACGAGTACAAGTACTCATGCAAATACTTGGTATCGGTATCGGTGCAACCCTAGTAAATACAATCCCACCAGGAGGGGCAAAGTTTCCCAAACCCTAAAATGCCCACAAACACCCCCCCCACCACACCCACAATTCAGTTTAACGAATAGCCAAGTAGTGGGGTGATAAAGAAAGGAGTAAAAAGCATCAACAAAGGAATTTGGAAATAATTGTGCTTTATACAAAAAAATCATAACCACCATAAAAAAGGGTGGGCCTCATGGACTCTTGCCAATATAAAAGAAATTAATTTATCAGGTAAATTCTTACATAAATTATGTTTTCTTTCATGTAATTGGCAAGAGTCCATGAGCTAGTGACATATGGGATATCAATACTCAAGATGTGGAACTCCATGCAAGAGTTACTAGAGAGGGAGGGATAAAAATAAACAACAGCAGTATTCCGCTGAAAAAATAATCCACAACCCAAAATATAAGTTTATTCTATAAATGACAAGAAAAACTTAAAACATCAGCAGAAGAATCAAACTGAAACAGCTGCCTGAAGAACTTTTCTACCAAAAACTGCTTCTGAAGAAACAAATACATCAAAACGGTAGAATTTAGTAAATGTATGTAAAGAAGACCAAGATGCCGCTCTGCAAATTTGATCAACTGAAGCTTCATTCTTAAAAGCCCACGAAGTGGAGACTGATCTAGTAGAATGAGTTGTAATTCTCTGAGGCGGGGCCTGACCCGACTCTAAATAAGCTTGATGAATCAAAAGCTTTAACCAAGAAGCCAAGGAAATAGCAGAAGCCTTCTGATCTTTCCTAGGACCAGAAGTCTTCCTGAAATCTTTAGTAGCCTCAACATAATATTTCAAAGCTCTCACCACATCCAAAGAATGTAAGAATCTTTCCAAAGAATTCTTAGGATTAGGACACAAGGAAGGGACAACAATTTCTCTACTAATGTTGTTAGAATTCACAACTTTAGGTAAAAATTTAAATGAAGTCCGCAAAACCGCCTTATCCTGATGAAAAATCAGAAAAGGAGATTCACAAGAAAGAGCAGATAGCTTAGAAACTCTTCTAGCAGAAGAGATGGCCAAAAGGAACAACACTTTCCAAGAAAGTAGTTTAATGTCCAAAGAATGCATAGGCTCAAATGGAGGAGCCTGTAACACCCTCAAAACCAAATTAAGACTCCAAGGAGGAGAAATTGATTTAATGACAGGCTTAATATGAACTAAAGCCTGTACAAAACAGTGAATATTAGGAAGTTTAGCAATCTTTCTGTGAAATAAAACAGAAAGAGCAGAGATTTGTCCCTTCAAGGAACTTGCAGACAAACCTTTATCCAAACCATCCTGAAAAAACTATAAAATTCTAGGAATTCTAAAAGAATGCCAAGAGAATTTATGAGAACACCATGAAATGTAAGTCTTCCAAACTCGATAATAAATCTTTCTAGAGACAGATTTACGAGCATGTAACATAGTATTTATCACTGAGTCAGAGAAACCTCTATGACTCTGCACTAAGAGTTCAATCCCCATACCTTCAAATTGAATGATTTGAGATCCTGATGGAAAAACGGACCTTGAGACAGTAGGTCCGCCTTAAAGGGACAGTCTACTATAAATTAAATTTCATTATTCAGATAGGACATGTAATTTTAATCAACTTTCCAATTTACTTTTATCATCAAATTTGCTTATTTCTCTTGGTATTCTTAGTTTTAACTAGACATAGGTAGACTCATATGCTAATTTCAAAGCCTTTGAGGGCTGCCTCTTATCACAGGCTTTGTAAATCTCTTTTCAACACAAAGAGACAGAATGTACATGTGGGCCATATAGATAACACTGTGTTCAGGCACATGGGGTTATTTAAGATTTAGCACAAAACAATGCTAAATGCAAGACAATAGATAATAAACAGCCACAGTCATGTGATCAGGGGGCTGGAAGAAGGTTCTTAGATACAAGGTAATCACAGAGGTAAAAAGTATATTAATATAACCGTTTTGGTTAAACAAAACTGGGGAATGGGTAATAAAGGGATTGTCTATCTTTTAAAACAATAACAAATCTATGGTAGACTGTCCCTTTAACGGAAGTGGCCAAGGTTGGCAACTGGACATCCGAACAAGATCTGCATACCAAAACCTGTGAGGCCATGCTGGAGCCACTAGCAACACAAACGATTGTTCCATGATGATTTTGGAGATCACTCTTGGAAGAAGAACTAGAGGCGGGAAAATATAAGCAGGTTGATAACACCAAGGAAGTGTCAGCGCAGCCACTGCTTCCGCCTGAACATCCCTGGACCTGGACAGGTATCTGGGAAGTTTATTGTTTAGATGAGAGGCCATAAATAGAAAATGGGGTTTACAATTACACTTTATTAAACATATATGCAAAAAGACATTAGGTGAGATGGTGTAAATAGTAGAAGAGAATGGGTATAATTACTTCCAGACGCTATAATGATAACTATTTACCTTACATCCACCCATAATTGAAAAAGGAGGGAGAGATACATAGGGCTAGTGGAATAATGGGATAAGTCACTTCCAAAATAGAATTTTGGAAGTGACTTATCCCATTATTCCACTAGCCGTATGTATCTCTCACTCCTTTTTTAATTATGGGTGGATGTAAGGTAAATAGTAGGGTTGCACCGATACTGATACTAGTATCGGTATCGGTGCCGATACCAAGTATTTGCATGAGTACTTGTACTCGTGCAAATGCACCGATACTTAATCCGATACCTCCAATTCCTACCGATATGCCATCTTGTGGCGTTTTTCAAACTGTATGTTCCCATTTCATTTTAAGCTGGAGTGGAGACTTAACTAAAAATTGTTCATTTCTGTTCTGCCAATACAAATTGCTGTTATTTGTATTATTTTACATCAGAGAAGTGCTCCAAAAGCCGCTATTATACAGCTGGAAGCCTCTCATCTTGCACAATTATGCTCAAAATATACTGTACTCTAAGGAACACCCTTAGCCAGGGCTGGACTGGGAATAAAAAGCAGCCCTGGAAAAATATGAAGACCAGCCCTATTTTCTGTTGAGTCAGTAGAATACAAATGCCCCATTTTTCTCAAAGGGGATTACTGGGACACTCCTTCCCCAATATTATTTTAAGAATTAAATTATACGACTTTGTATTAAGTACAAGTGTCAGATTTATCAGTTATATAGGCACCCTACAACCCAATTGCATCCAGTAATCGCCCCTTTAAATTGTAGCTTTCCAGCCCCAGCTGCTGCAGCTGTTATTTATTCTTGTTATTATTGTTGTTATTATTAATATATGTTATTGTAATAATTTAATTTATAAACTTGTTCTATGAACTTTGTGACAACAAGCACATAAAACTGTTTTATTATTTCAAAATGTCTTTTGAGATACAGTTCATAATTATAAAGATCAATTGTGCTTGGTAAACTGTCATGACATTAAAAAAGTATCGGTGGGGGGACTTCCGGGCGGCGGCCATCTTAATGGTCGCACTGAGCTTCAGCTCCTCAAGTTTTCTCCATATTATATAAATTTTCTCAAGCAGATTGGGTAATATCCTACTTAAAGTAGTGGAGAGACTTGTCTGTTGGTGACCCGATCCGAGATTTGGGGTATTGGATTGGGGCACGGCTTAATAGCCCTCAGTACCGGACTGCTTACTTTGGGGCCTTCCCCTACAACCGAAGCCTCAACATTGTCCCCACAAATAACTGTGCCTATAGTGTGCAGCCTTCACGATCTAATGGAGAACACTCACATTTGTTTTGCTGAGCTGGCCTTACTCCTGGAAGAACACAGACTCAGACTCTGCAATGTTATAGAACGGGCTTTCCGCTCAGAGCCTCCCCAGGGTAGGAAAATCATGGAGCAGCCGCAGGCAGCAAACTCATCCAGCCCTTATGGGGAAACTAAGGCAGTAACAGAAGTGACAATAGGCTCTAATACCTGCCAGGACAATGGCAAATCTATCTCTGTCCCAAATGATGTGACGAACCAGCCCACTGTTCAGGCCTCAGCCGAGGAGCCTGCACTGTGCATACCTAGAGATGCAGCGCTGCTGCGGCGACTCCCTTGCGAGCTGGTCCTAATCACTAGTGACCCTGTGGGACGGTGGAAGGGGCCAGATACTTTGCCCCACCTGACGGAGCTGGTAGATATGGAGGACAGCACGCAGACCATAAAGTATGGAGACCGGCGTGTGAAGCTTCCAAGTATTGCTATGGATACCTGGCCGGAGACCCACCTAAACATACAAGCGCTGAAACGCGGCACAGTCGCTGGCTGCTGCGAGCCCCACAGGCCCACAAACATCCCAATGGAAGCGGCTGTTGGGGAGGAAGGGAGAACCGTCCTTGTCATTCATCTACTTGCGGCAGTGAGGGCCGGGATGTCACTCCGAGGTAGCCCACCTAATCTGCCCAGAAATCCAAGTGACGACGCCTTACCTTCACTCCACGCGACAGAGGTGGCATTGTGGCGATCAGCAGGGCCCGGTCTCCCGGGAAATTTGTTCTCCGGCACTAGATCCCATCTGACAACGAGGGCAGATCCTTGGTATACTTCCAGAACTGTCAAAGCAGGTATCGGCTGAATTATTCCTATACATCATGTCCAAAAACCTGCTAACACGCTCAGGACTATTTAACATTAGCGTGGTCCTTCATTGTTTCTCAGTTTGCATCAGACTGTCTGGGAGATTGTTCCCCTATATATTCATCCCTGCCTTTAATTATGTTGTACTTACATAGAGATCTGGGCCATACATGATCATATCCATATACTTATACACTACTACGCTACCGAACTATGCTCAGTCTTGGGTTCCAGATGCATTCAAGCACTGTGGGACATTATTTGCATGTATATGACCTTTTGACTGGTTGCTCTGTAAGGAATGTGTGATATTTAATATGCTGCCTTTTTCCCTTCGTAGTGCTGATCAATTGATGCCTTTACTGTTGTAGATGTGCCATAATTGTTTGCATATTACTATGGCTTAACTTGCAGCCCTGTGTATATTCTTAAGAAACAATGGGTATCATTGTCTAGAGATATAATTCAATGCACTTCCTCCCACTAGAAGCATCAACTTTTACCCCTAAGATACTATGCTCATCACCTCATTATCTGTATTAACAAGCTCCAGGTCCCTCTACATTCTCATAGGTACTGTATATAGGCTAAACCCTGTTAAATCTCTTCTGGCTCCCACTCAGCTATATAGTTAGTTTCCTCATTATCTAGCATGATACACATACTCTGTGGCAGATTGTTTCCAAATGTTCTGCCTATCTGTGAAAACCCACCAACTTCATATAATTATACAATTGGTACATTTCACTGTGGATCATATACATCTAGGTTACATAAAGTTATACTTATATATATATATATATATATATATATATATATAAAAAAAAAAAGAGGTTCACCAACTGGGACCCATAAGTGGTCTCCTTTTATTTCAGATTGCTCCCATAGGGTTACATTCTTTGTAAACCTAAGAGGTCCAAGAGTGACCTCATGTGTTATCAGGGGGGGTATACAGACTATTAGGCTACTATAGTTTGTACTAAGTGTATAAGTCACCATAGGAACAAGAGCTGTCCCTATATGTTTATTTTGGATGTACATTGAAAAATGTTGTTTTGTTTTGATTTATTACTTACCAATAATAATTGTTTGTATGCCTACAAATGAACCTCAATAAAAACTATTTAAAAATAAAAAAAAGTATCGGTAATTGGTATCGGTGAGTATTTGAAAATAAGTATCGGTACTTGTACTCGGTCTTAAAAAAATGGTATCGGTGCAACCCTAGTAAATAGTTATCATTATAGCGTCTGGAAGTAATTATACCCATTTTCTTCTACTATTTACATCATCTCACCTATGGTAATGTCTTTTTGCATATATGTTTAATAAAGTGTAATTGTAAACCCCATTTTCTATTTATAACCTCAGTGTATAATTCTACACTTGTCTTAAATGCCATAAATCCCCTCACTTTCCCTAATCTTATTCTCTTTAGATGAAAGGCCATCAGATCTATTTCTGGAATATCCCACATCTGAACAATGTGAGAAAACACATCTGGATGGAGGGACCACTCCCCTGGATGTAAAGTCTGACGGCTGAGATAATCCGCCTCCCAATTGTCTACACCTGGGATATAAACCGCAGAGATTAGACAGGGGCTGGATTCCACCCAAGCAAGTATCCGAGATACTTCTTTCATAGCTTGGGGACTGTGAGTCCCACCCTGAGGATTGACATATGCCACAGTTGTGATATTGTCTGTCTGAAAACAAATGAACGGTTCTCTCTTCAAAAGAGGCCAAAACTGAAGAGCTCTGAAAATTGGACGGAGTTCTAAAATATTGATTGATAATCTTGCCTCTTGAGATTTCCAAACCCCTTGTGCTGTCAGAGATCCCCAAACAGCTCCCCAACCTGAAAGACTTGCATCAGTAGTGATCACAGTCCAGGTTGGCCGAACAAAAGAAGCCCCTTGAATTAAACGCTGGTGATTTAACCACTACTTCAGAGAGTGTTGAACATTGGGATTTAAGGATATTAATTGTGATACCTTTGTATAATCCCTGCACCATTGATTCAGCATACAAAGCTGAAGAGGTCTCATGTGAAAACAAGCAAAAGGAATCGCGTCCGATGCTGCAGTCATGAGGCCTAAAACTTCCATGCACATAGCCACTGAAGGGAATGACTGAGACTGAAGGTGCCGACAGGCTGCAACCAATTTCAAACGTCTCTTATCTGTTAGAGACAGAGTCATGGACACTGAATCTATCTGGAAACCTAAAAAGGTGACCCTTGTCTGAGGAATCAAGAAACTTTTTGGTAAATCGATCCTCCAACCATGTTTTCAAAGAAACAACACTAGTTGATTCATGTGAGATTCTGCAGAACGTAAAGACTGAGCTAGTACCAAGATATTGTCCAAATAAGGAAACACCGCAATACCCTGCTCTCTGGTTACAGAGAGCAGGGCACGGAGAACCTTTGAAAAGATTCTTGGAGCTGTTGCTAGGCCAAATGGAAGAGCAACAAATTGGTAATGCTTGTCTAGAAAAGAGAATCTCAGGAACTGATAATAATCTGGATGAATCGGAATATGAAGGTATGCATTATGCAAGTCTATTGTGGACATATAATGTCCTTGCTGAACAAAAGGCAGAATAGTCCTTATAGTCACCATCTTGAAAGTTGGTACTCTTACATAACGATTCAAAATTTTCAGATCCAGAACTGGTCTGAAGGAATTTTCCTTCTTTCGGACAATGAATAGATTTGAATAAAACCCCAGACCTTGTTCTTGAAAAGGAACTGGCATGATTACCCCTGAAAACTCCAGGTCTGAAACACACTTCAGGAAAGCCTGAGCTTTTACTGGATTTGCTGGGATAAGTGAGAGAAAAAATCTTCTCACAGGAGGTCTTATTTTGAATCCTATTCGATACCCCTGAGAGACAATGCTCTGAATCCATTGATTTTGGACAGAATTTATCCAAACATCCTTGAAAAACCTTAATCTGCCCCCTACCAGCTGAGCTGGAATGAGGGCCGCACCTTCATGCGGACTTAGGGGCTGACTTTGGTTTCTTAAATGGCTTGGATTTATTCCAATTTGAGGAAGGCTTCCAATTGGAAACAGATTCCTTGGGGGAAGGATTCGATTTTTGTTCCTTATTTTGATGAAAGGAACGAAAACGGTAAGAAGCCATAGATTTACCTTTAGGTTTTCTATCCTGAGGCAAAAAAACTCCCTTTCCCCCAGTAACAGTTTAAATAATAGAATTCAACTGAGAACAAAATAAATTATTACCTTGGAAAGAAAGAGATAGTAATCTAGACTTAGATGTCATATCAGCATTCCAAGATTTAAGCCATAAAGCTCTTCTAGCTAAAATAGCTAAAGACATGGATCTAACATCAATTTTGATAATATCAAAAATGGCATCACAAATAAAATGATTAACATGTTGCAGCAAGTGAACAATGCTAGATATGTCAGAATCCAATTCTTGTTGCGCTAAATTCTCCAACCAAAAAGTTGATGCAGCCGCAACATCAGCCAAAGAAATTGCAGGCCTGAGAAGATGACCTGAATATAAATAGGCTTTCCTAAGATAAGATTCAAGTTTCCTATCTAAAGGATCTTTAAAAGAAGTACTATCTTCCATAGTAATAGTGGTACGTTTAGCAAGAGTAGAAATAGCCCCATCAACTTTGGGGATCTTTTCCCAAAACTCTATTGAAATTGCTGGTAAAGGATACAATTTTTTAAACCTTTAAGAAGGATTAAAAGAAGTAACCGGCTTATTCCATTCCTTATAAATCATATCAGAAATAGCATCAGGAATAGGAAAAACCTCTGGAGTAACCACAGGAGGTTTAAAAACAGCGTTTAAACGTTTACTAGTCTTAACGTCAAGAGGACTGGCTTCCTCAATATCCAAAGTAATTAACACTTCTTTTAACAAAGAACGAATATACTCCATTTTAAATAAATAAGTAGATTTGTCAGTGTCAATATCTGAGGAAGGATCTTCTGAATCAGATAGATCCTCATCAGAGGAGGATAAATCATTATGTTGTTGGTCATTTGAAATTTCATCAGCTAAATGAGAAGTTTTAAAAGACCTTTTACTTTTATTAGAAGGCGGAAATGCAGACAAAGCCTTCTGAATAGAATCAGTAACAAATTCTTTAAAATTCATAGGTATATCATGTACATTAGAAGTTGAAGGAACTGCAACCGGCAATGTACTATTACTGATGGACACATTATCTGCATGTAAAAGTTTATCATGACAACTATTACAGATGACATTCGGAGATATAATTTCCACAATCTTACAACAAATGCACTTAGCTTTGGTAGAACCGATGTCAGGCAGCAAAGTTCCAACAGATACTTCTGAGACAGGATCAGATTGAGACATCTTGCAAAATGTAAAAGAAAAAACAACATATAAAGCAAAATTATCAATTTCCTTATATGACAGTTTCAGGAATTGGAAAAAATGCAAATAGCATAGCCCTCTGACATAGAAAAAGACAAGAGGGAAAAAGCAATGGGGTATAAAATTAATGAAAGATTTTGGCGCCAAGTATGACACACAATGTAACTGAAACTTTTTTGGTGCCAACAACATCCGGAAATGACACACTTGCATCACTAACGACGCAACCCCAGGTTGGGAAAAAATATTTCTTAATATGTTTATTTTCCCCAAATATGAAACAGCCTGCACAAGGAAATACATGAACCTGACTCATGGCAAATATAAGTACAATACATATATTTAGAACTTTATATAAATGCATAAAGTGCCAAACCATAGCTGGGGTGTCTTAAGTAATAAAAAACATACTTACCGAAAGACACCCATCCACATATAGCAGATAGCCAAACCAGTACTGAAACAGTTATCAGTAGAGGTAATGGTATATGAGAGTATATCGTCGATCTGCAAAGGGAGGTAGGAGATGAATCTCTACGACCGATAACAGAGAACCTATGAAATAGATATCCCGTGAGGAAAACCATTGCATTCAATAGGTGATACTCCCTTCACATCCCACTGACATTCGCTGTACTCTGAGAGAAATCGGGCTTCAAAATGCTGAGAAGCGCATGTCAACGTAGAAATCTTAGCACAAACTTACTTCACCACCTCCATAGGAGGCAAAGTTTGTAAAACTGAATTGTGGGTGTGGTGTGGGGGGGGGGGTGTTTGTGGGCATTTTGGGGTTTGGGAAACTTTGCCCCTCCTGGTGGGATTGTGTATCCCATACGTCACTAGCTCATGGACTCTTGCCAATTACATAAAAGAAATGAGCACTAGATAGCAAAAGCTCTGCATCCAATATAAATGTTTTAAAAGCATCTAATATTTTAAAAACTATCTTGTCCCCAATTCCAATCTATCTGAATTGCTGTCTGAAATGCTTTGTATGTTTTTTTTTTAAGTGTTTTCCAATTGTAAGCTATTCATATATACTTTAAAATCCAATGTCACTACAACAGCCCTATATCTTGCTGGCAAATTCAGCAAAGGTATTCCAGTCCATCAGAAAACATTTTTAAATAGCATAGTAAGCTCTGTAAGTGCCTGAATATTAGATACAATAGAAACTATAAAGATATATTCTGTAAAGATAATGCAGTTGGTAAAATATGTTGCATTATTAAAGGAACAGACAACACCAGAATTTTTATTGTTTAAAAAGAAAGATAATACCTTTATTACCCATCCCCTAGTTTTGCATAACCAACACTGTTATAGAAATACACTTTTTATTACCTCTGCAAAATGCCCCCTTATTTCAGTTCTTTTAACAGACTTGCATTTTAGCCAATCAGTGCTCACTCCAGGGTAACTTCACGTGCATGAAGTCAATGTTATCTATATGAAACACATGAACTTATGCCCTCAAGTGGTGAAAATGCATTCAGATTAGAGGCAGTCTTCAAGGTCTAAGAAATTAGCATATGAACCTCCTAGGTTTAGCTTTCAACTAAGAATACCAAGAGAACAAAGCAAAATTGGTGATAAAAGTAAATTGGAAAGTTGTTTAAAATTACATTCCTTATTTAAATCATGAAAGTTTTTTTGGACTTGATTGTCCCTTTAAATGATGTGACAAAATTCAGACATATTGCACAGTTATGACTACTTTAAAATATTTCTGACAATTTTTCCAATAAATTCCCTACCCTGTCTTATTTGAAAATCCTATCCAAACTGCACCTGACTGGTTGACCTGGTTCCACTCATACACCTAGAGTACGAGTTTTGAGCACTATAGGGAAAGTAGAGAACACAACAAAAGTTGCGTTATTTAACATCCTATAGCGCTGCCATTACAAGTTTTAAAAAACCCGGCTTGTACGTGCGATATGGCTGCGTTGAGCTCCATACCACACACAAAAACATAATTTATGTAAGAACTTACCTGATAAATTCATTTCTTTCATATTGGCAAGAGTCCATGAGCTAGTGACATATGGGATATACAATCCTACCAGGAGGGGCAAAGTTTCCCAAACCTCAAAATGCCTATAAATACACCCCTCACCACACCCACAATTCAGTTTAACGAATAGCCAAGCAGTGGGGTGATAAAGAAAGGAGTAGAAAGCATCAACAAAGGAAATTTGGAAATAATTGTGATTTATACAAAAAATCATAACCACCATAAAAAGGGTGGGCCTCATGGACTCTTGCCAATATGAAAGAAATGAATTTATCAGGTAAGTTGTTACATAAATTATGTTTTCTTTCATGTAATTGGCAAGAGTCCATGAGCTAGTGACATATGGGATATCAATACCCAAGATGTGGAGTCTTCCACTCAAGAGTCACTAGAGAGGGAGGGACTAAAACAAAAACAGCCATATTCCGCTGAGAAAATAATCCACAACCCAAAAATAAGTTTATTTTCACTTTTGAAAGAAAAAAACTTAAATCAAAAAGCAGAAGAATCAAACTGAAACAGCTGCCTGAAGAACTTTTCTAGCAAAAACTGCTTCCGAAGAAGCAAACACATCAAAATGGTAGAATTTAGTAAATGTATGCAAAGATGACCAAGTGGCTGCTTTGCAAATCTGATCGACTGAAGCTTCATTCTTAAAAGCCCGTGAAGTAGAGACTGATCTACTAGAATGAGCTGTAATTCTCTGAGGCGGGGTTTGACCCGACTCCAAATAAGCTTGATGAATCAAAAGTTTCAACCAAGAAGCCAAGGAAACAGCAGAAGCTTTCTGACCTTTCCTAGGACCAGAAAATAAAACAAATAGACTAGAAGTCTTCCTGAAATTTTTAGTAGCTTCCACATAATATTTCAAAGCTCTTACCACATCCAAAGAATGTACGGATCTCTCCAAAGAATTCTTAGGATTAGGACATAAAGAAGGGACAACAATTTCTCTACTAATGTTGTTAGAATTCACAACCTTAGGTAAAAATTGAAAAGAAGTCCGCAAAACTGCCTTATCCTGATGAAAAATCAGAAAAGGAGACTCACAAGAAAGAGCAGATAGCTCAGAAACTCTTCTAGCAGAAGAGATAGCCAAAAGGAACAACACTTTCCAGGAAAGTAGTTTAATGTCCAAAGAATGCATAGGTTCAAATGGAGGAGCCTGTAAAGCCCTCAGAACCAAATTAAGACTCCAAGGAGGAGAAATTGACTTAATGACAGGCTTAATACGAACTAAAGCCTGTACAAAACAGTGTATATCAGGAAGTATAGCAATTTTTCTGTGAAATAAAACAGAAAGAGCGGAGATTTGTCCTTTCAAGGAACTTGCAGACAAACCCTTATCCAGACGATCCTGAAGAAACTGTTAAATTCTAGGAATTCTAAAAGAATGCCAGGAGAATTTATGAGAAGAACACCATGAAATGTAAGCCTTCCAAACTCTATGAGAGGCCATGAGATCTATCTCTGGAAGCCCCCACATCTGAACAATCTGAGAAAATACATCTGGATGGAGAGACCACTCCCCTGTATGTAAAGCCTAGCGGCTGAGATAATCCGCCTCCCAATTGTCTACACCTGGGATATGCACTGCAGAGATTAGACAGGAGCTGGATTCCGCCAAAGCAAGTATCCAAGATACTTCTTTCATAGCTTGGGGACTGTGAGTCCCACCCTGATGATTGACATAAGCCACAGTTGTGATATTGTCTGTCTGAAAACAAATGAACGGTTCTCTCTTTAGTAGAGGCCAGAACTGAAGAGCCCTGAGAATTGCACGGAGTTCTAAAATATTTATTGCTAATCTCGACTCTTAAGATTTCCAAACCCCTTGTGCTGTCAGAGACCCCCAACCGGTCCCCAACCTGAAAGACTCACATCTGTTGAGATCACAGTCCAGGTTGGGCGAACAAAAGAAGCCCCTTGAACCAAACGATGGTGATCTATCCACCATGTCAGAGAGTGTCGTACATTGGGATTCAAGGATATTAATTGTGATATCTTTGTATAATCCCTGCACCATTGATTCAGCATACAAAGCTGTAGAGGTCTCATGTGAAAACGAGCAAAGGGGATTGCGTCCGATGCTGCAGTCATGAGACCTAAAACTTCCATGCACATAGCCACTGAAGGGAATGACTGAGACTGAAGGCGCCGGCAGGCTGCAACCAATTTAAAACGTCTCTTGTCTGTTAGAGACAGAGTCATGGACGCTGAATCTATCTGGAAACCTAAAAAGGTGACCCTTGTCTGAGGAATCAAGAAACTTTTTGGTAAATTGATCCTCCAACCATGTTTCCGAAGAAACAACACTAGTTGATTCGTGTGAGATTCTGCAGTATGTAAAGACTGAGCTAGTACCAAGATATTGTCCAAATAAGGAAACACCGCAATACCCTGTTCTCTGATTACAGATAGTAGGGCACCCAGAACCTTTGAAAAGATTCTTGGAGCTGTTGCTAGGCCAAATGGAAGAGCAACAAATTGGTAATGCTTGTCTAGAAAAGAGAATCTCAGAAACTGATAGTGTTCTGGATGAATCGGAATATGAAGGTATGCATCCTGCAAGTCTATTGTGGACATATAATGTCCTTGCTGAACAAAATGCTAGGAATATGAGGGCGCTAAAAGCTAAGTTCCCACCACACTTAGTCAAATAACAAGAGATACAATGAAATTAAAATTAATATCTTTACTTGACAATAACATACAATTAATTATAACAATGAATATAAAATATGTATATTCTGATAGAAGGGACGTCTCCCTTAAAAAACTGGAATACCACCTTAAAAACACGTGAAAAAAAAAATGTGTAAAAAAAGTTCCTTGAAAAAATGTATTAAAAAGATAATATTAAATGAGCGTGGTAATATGATTCAGCAAATAAGTTACAATGTTAATATCGATCTTTGAGTAAATCAGCCACAATTTATGTAACAAAGTTCCTTGTTTGGCTGATCAAAAAGTGTTACAGTTCATCAAATAGTATCAGCGTGAAATAAGTTGTGATTATGTTGTATGACCTCCTAGGAAGTTGTTAAGCGATCATGTTAAACATCTTAAAATCAAGTTTCCTTTGTACTCACACTTATCCAAATGACTGTGGTAACGATTTTTTGGGCTCACACTGTTGGAGATAATTACAAGTAGGCGAAATCTTCCAATGTGTTAGCACCCTCTCTTGCTTGCTTGTGTCGGCTGAACCCGGTCAGCATGATTGGAGACTGCTTTGTTTACTCCAAGCTCCTTATGCGCCAGATACTGCAAGCTTCCAAAGGGAGAAATGATATCCACAGACCCGCACTTAGCGTGGAACACGCGCGGGGCTAAAAAGTAAAACTAGGTACCCAGATTTAGAAAACAAAATAAAGTCCTTAGCTGGGAACAACACAAAGTCAATCTACGCGTTTCACCCGATAGATAGGGCTTTTTCAAGATACTGGTTTGTTCCCGGGACAAGATTTAAATGTTCATTGAAGTGTGTTCATTGGTTGTGAGTCTTTCCAATTAAAGGTGGAATTTGTTCAGGCTTGCTTTTACTTAAGGTGGTTTATTATGTTCATTTCCATGGGGTCATTCATTCGTTAAAAGAAAGCTGAATCACATATTAGTATATAGAGATTTATTGCGCTCAAACTTAGAGATATAATAATAGTGTGTTAAAGTATTAGGTTAAGGTGGTAAAACCAGAAGTGGTATTCCATGTTAAAAATTACAATTTAAAATTATATGAGCCATATCGAGTAAAACAGACGGTTTAATCGACTGTTGCATTGGATAAAAAATCATCATAAGAATTAATTTTGAAAATTCATTAGACCTAAGTTTATCGTCATTAGCTTATATACCAAATTATTTTGGAGAGTAGGGAATAATTTACATTATATTTAATACAACCTTTAATTAAAAGATGGACATAATATTTCAGCTAAAATATAATAAACTAATTAAACTGTAAAACTTCCAAATATTTTAAAAAATTCTAAAAAAAAAATTTCTTTGATTTCGAAATATTCTAAAAGATTCTAAAAGATTTTTTATCTTTATACATTCTTAAAATCATTCTAGAGTTGATGTCATCATATCAGTTCATCATATGAGGTTTAGAGTATTTTCTTATGTTTTCTGTAAGTTAATTATAAGTTCACTATATCTTAACTCCTAGAAAAGGGGATAGGTCTATCTCTGAATTAAGGCCTCGGGGGAAAAGGGTATCAAATTTATAAATTAGTTTGGCTTCTTTTTTAAGTAGTTTACTCTCGAAATGCCCTCCTCTCCAGTCTCCTCTGACCTTACATATTCCCCAAAATTTTAGATGCTGTAAATTATTTTTGTGGATCTCTCTAAAGTGCTTGTATAGGTGGGTGTCTAGATTCCCTTTTTCAATATTGCAGAGATGTTCTCTGATCCTGTCACGTAAAAGTCTGGTGGTCTCTCCAATATAAAATAAATCACATGAACATTTTAAAAGATATATGATACCTTTGTGAGAACATCTTATGATGTCTTTAATTTTAAAATCTGTATTTGTCCCTGTTATGTGGATAGAACTGATTTTACTACTGTACCTACAGGCCCTACATGAAATGCAGGGAAAGAAACCTTTTAAATTATTCCCTCTGAGATCTTGATCTACCATAGTGATGTTGTCTTTTTTTAAATCACTGGGAGCAAGAATTTGTTTTAAATTTCTGGCTTTTCTAAAAATAATTTTCGGTTTGTATGCTAAAAGGTCTCCTATCAAGGGATCTTTTTTAACTATATGCCAGTGTTTCGTGATTATTTTACGTAAAGTTTGATGATCATCATTATAATTTGTTATTAGTGCTACATCATACTCATTTTTGTTATCTCTGATGGCTGATGTGCTTTTCTCTTTATACTGTAAGAGAGAACTTCGTTCAGTTGTTTTTACTCTAATCATAGCTCCTTCTAGTTCTTGCTCGCTATAACCTCTTTCGTAGAATGAGTATGATGTATGATGTAGCACAAATAACAAATTATAATGATGATCATCAAACTTTACGTAAAATAATCACGAAACACTGGCATATATCAAAAATGGCATCACATATGAAATGATTAGCATGTTGCAGTAAGCGAACAATGCTAGATATGTCAGAATCCAATTCATGTTGCGCTAAATTTTCCAACCAGAAAGTTGATGCAGCCGCAACATCACCCAAAGAAATAGCAGGTCTGAGAAGATGACCTGAATATAAATAGGCCTTCCTTAGATAAGATTCAAGCTTCCTATCTAAAGGATCCTTAAAGGAAGTGCTATCTTCCATAGGAATAGTGGTACGTTTAGCAAGAGTAGAAATAGCCCCATCAACTTTGGGGATCTTTTCCCAAAAACTCTATAGATTTTGCTGGTAAAGGATACAATCTCTTAAACCTTGAAGAAGGAACAAAGGAAGTACCTGGCTTATTCCATTCCCTAGAAATCATATCAGAAATAGCCTCAGGAATGGGAAAAACACCTGGGGAAACCACAGATTTAAAAACAGCATTTAAATGTTTATTAGACTGAACGTCAATAGGACTGGTTACCTCAATATCCAAAGTAATTAACACTTCTTTTAATAAAGAACGCATATACTCTATTTTAAATAAATAAGTAGATTTGTCAGTGTCAATATCTGAGGAAGGATCTTCTGTTTCAGATAGATCCTCATCAGAAGAGGATGAATTATTATGTTGTTGGTCATTTGAAATTTCATCAGCTAAATGAGAAGTTTTAAAAGACCTTTTACGTTTATTAGAAGGTGGAAATGCAGACAAAGCCTTCATAATAGATTCAGAAACAAATTCTTTAAAATTTACAGGTATATCACGCACATTACAAGTTGAAGGAACTGCAACTGGCAATGTACTATTACTGATAGAAACACTATCTGCATGTAAAAGTTTATCATGACAACTATTACAAATGACATTCGGTGGAATAATTTCTACAATTTTGCAACAAATGCACTTAGCTTTGGTAGAACCGATCTCAGGCAGCAATGTTCCAAAAGAAACTTCAGAGACAGGATCGGATTGGGACATCTTGCTCAATGTAAAAGAAAAAACAACATATAAAGCAAAATTATCTATTTCCTTAAATGACAGTTTCCGGAATGGGAAAAAAATGCAAAAGCATAGGCCTCTTGATAGAGAAGAAAGCAGGAGGCAAACATAAATGGGGTATTGAAATAATGAGAAAAATTTGGCGCCAAGTATGACGCACAACGTAATGTAAACTTTTTTGGCGCCAAAAATGACCGGAAATGACACACTTGCGTCACTAATGATGCCGCCGTGTGAAAGGTCTCGACGTCACGTATGACGCCGGAAATTACGAAGTTGCGTCAAAAACATAATTTCCCACGCCAAAAAAGTTCGCGCCAAAAATGACGCAATAAAGTCTAACATTTGACGCACCCGCAGGTCTAATACCCGCAAATGAAAAAGTAGTCAAAATTGAAAAAGACTAAACCCCAGGTAAGAAATAAATTTTTTAAAGTGTTTATATTCCCAAATATGAAACTGACAGTCTGCAGAAGGAAATACATGAACCTGACTCATGGCAAATATAAGTACAATACATATATTTAGAACTTTATATAATTTGCATAAAGTGCCAAACCATAGCTGAGAGTGTCTTAAGTAATAAAAACATACTTACCAAAAGACACCCATCCACATATAGCAGATAGCCAAACCAGTACTAAAACAGTTCTTTAGTAGAGGTAATGGTAAATTTGAGAGTATATTGTCGATCTGAAAAGGGAGGTAGGAGATGAATCTCTACAACCGATAACAGAGAACCCATGAAAAAGACCCCCGTTAGGGAAATCATCGTATTCAATAGGTGATACTCCCTTCACGTCCCTCTGACATTCGCTGTACTCTGAGAGAAATCGGGCTTCAACAATGCTGAGAAGCGCATATCAACGTAGAAATCTTAGCACAAACTTACTTCACCACCTCCATAGGAGGCAAAGTTTGTAAAACTGAATTGTGGGTGTGGTGAGGGGTGTATTTATAGGCATTTTGAGGTTTGGGAAACTTTGCCCCTCCTGGTAGGATTGTATATCCCATATGTCACTAGCTCATGGACTCTTGCCAATTACATGAAAGAAAGCAGCAGTGTTTTGACGTGCTCGTGCACGCTTTCCCCATAGACATCAATGAGGAGAGCCGGCAAACAAAAGTCTAACACCTGCGATTGTGGAAACAAAAGTTCCGTAACGCAGCCCCATTGATGTCTATGGGGAAAAAGAAAATACAGTTTAAACCTAACACCCTAACATAAACCCCAAGTCTAAACACCCCTAATCTGCTGTCCCTGACATCACCGACGCCTGCCTACAGTTATTAACCCCCAATCTGCCGCTCCCGATAAACCTAAATATAAATAAAGCTATTAACCCCTAAACCTCTGGCCTCCCACATCACTACCACTAAATAAACTTATTAACCCCTAAAACGCCAGGCCCCCCACATCGCAACAACCTGAATTAAACTATTAACCCCTAACCCTAAACCTAACCCTAACACCCCCTAACTTTAAAATAATTAAAATCGATCTATATTAAAGGGACAGTCTAGTATAAATTAAACTTTCATTATTCAGATAGGACTTTTAATTTTAATCAACTTTCCAATTTACTTTTATCATCAAATTTGCTTTTTTCTTATGGTATTCTTAGTTTAAAGTTGTAGGGCATTGCCCTAAGTTAAACAGCTATTTTGCTACAAAAAAAAACACCCCCTAAAAATAGCCCACCCAAAATAAAAAAAAACCCTAGCCTACAATAAACTACCAATGGCCCTTAAAAGGATATCAGCTCTTTTACCTATAAAAAAAAAACACAACAGTAAAACCCACCATCTAACCAACCCCCCAAAATAAAAAAACCTAATTCTAAAAAAAACTAAGCTACCCATTGCCCTGAAAAGGGCCTTTGTATGGGCATTGCCCTTAAAAGGGCATTTAGCTCTTTTACTGCCCAGACCCTAAACTAAAAAATAAAAACCCCTGACGATCTACTTACAGTTTTTGAAGTCCCACTTGAACGATCTTCATTCCGGAGTTGAAGTCCTAATCCAGGTGGCGAGAAGTCTTCATCCAGACGGCCTCTTCAATCTTCATCCCGGCGGCATCTTCTATCTTGATCCCGGAGGCGCGGAGCGGGTTCATCCTGAAGACATCCGGCGCGGAGCATCCTCTTCATACAGTCGCTGCCGTACACTGAATCTTCAATGCAAGGTACGCAATCCAAAATAGCGTCCCTTGCATTCCTATTGGCTGAAAATTTTGAACATCCTCTTCATACAGTCGCTGCCGTACACTGAATCTTCAATCTTCAACAATTTAATTGTTAGTTTAAACTTAGTTTTTTTAACGTGACAGGTAAGTTTTAATTTAATTTAAGATAGGGAAATTGTAATTTTAATAAAAGTTAGGGGGTTGTTAGGTTTAGCGGTAAATAGTTTAATTTAGTTTATTTCGATGTGGGGGCTTTCGGTTTAGGGGTTAATAGTTTAGTATATTTTGTTGTGGAAGTGCTTGCGGTTTAGGGGTTAATAGGTTTAGTATAGTGGCGGCGGTGTAGGGCTTAAAAACTTTAGTATAGTGGGGGCGATGTGCAGTGGCGTCACTAGGGGGGGGCGGGGGGGGGCGGGCCGCACCCGGGTGACACCCTCCAGGGGGTGACACCAAAAAAAAAAAAAAAAATTTTTTTTTTTTTTTTTTTTTTTTTTTTAATTTTATTGAAATTCAAAGAAATACAATGTTGAGATGCATAGATTTTTTTTTTTATTAGAGGGGCTGGCATTTGTGAACATTGGTGGGACTGGGGAAGATGTAGACACACAATTTTTTTGCCCCTTGAGCCAGTGCTGCAATTTCAACAAATAGTTTTGTCTGTACTTTGCTTTTCCCCTGCCCAATTTCCCTATGAATGTTGTGGGCATGCCCTGGGGCTTGCAAAGTTGCACTGCTAGCCTAAACCTGCCTGCCTATCTGTGCTCACTGCTCAGTGACATGTGAAGCAGTGGAGTCACTCACTGCTGTGCTGTCTCTCTAAACGGGAACTGGCAAATCATGAGGGGATGCCTGGCACCTGACTGCATGACTGTTTGACACTGTCTTTAAAGTGAAGGAGCCACGTATGATGCCCACCAGACCATTACGGTTACGGTACACTAAGTGCACACTGAACAGGTAGGAGGAGGGCGGGGGGTCTGGGGGTGGGCAGAGTGCAGAGGTGATTGGCCATAAGAAGCGGTAAGGCTGTGCACTGACAGGCTTGGAACAGAGTCAGAGAGCAGAATTTTCATAGTTTGCGCCTAAAACTTTTCTTTAGTGCTCTGTTTATCTTTCATTTGATGCTCTGCTGAGCCAGGCAGCCGCTCTAGGCATGCGCTTTATAATTAATGCAGTGCAGTTTACATATTTTGTAAGTGTGTGTCTGAGTTTTTGTGTGTGTGTGTCTCAGTGTTTTTGTGTGTGTGTTTTTGTGTGTGTGTCTGAGTGTGTTTCCGAGTGTTTGTGTGTGCATCTGAGTATGTTTTAAGTGTGTCTGAGTGTTTGTATGTGTGTTTGCCTGTGTTTTTGTGTGTGTCTGCTTTCTGGGGGGGGGGGGGGGGTGACACCATAACTTACCGCACCGGGTGACACCAACCCTAGTGACGCCACTGGCGATGTGGGCGGAAGGCAGATTGGGGTTAATAATATTTAAATAGTGTTTGGGATGCGGGAGGGCGTTGGTTTAGGGGTTAATAACTTTATTATAGTGGTGAGGATGTCAGAGAGCGACGGAATAGGAGTTAATATTTTTTTAAAGTGGCGATATTGGGAGTGGCAGATTAGGGGTTAAGAAATTTAATTTAGTGTTTGCGATGCGGGAGGGCCTCGGTTTAGGGGTTAATAGGTTGTTTATGGGTGTTAGTGTACTTTTTAACACTTTAGTTATTAGTTTTATGTTACAGCTTTGTAGACTGTAACGCTCGATTTTAAGCCAGAACGTAAAACTCATAATACCAGCGCTATGGGAATCCCACGAAAAAACATAATTTTAAGGAATGTGGTACTGACGTTGCGGTACAGGCTAAAAGGCTTGCGGTACACCTATATCGACAAGACTTGTAATGGCTGTGTTAGGGAAAATGATGCGTTATGGGCCACAACGCTGCTATTTGACTCATAACGCAAAACTCGTAATCTAGGTGATAGTAAACAAACTAGCATTAAAGGGATATTAACCATCTCTTGCTTTTGTGTAAAAAATTGCTTTTTCCCACACTCTGACAGGCTACAACCAAATTCTGTCTAATATTTTGCCTAAACCAGCTACAGGAACTCATAAGAGAGATAAGATAAAGATGCACACCAGGGTTTTAAAGTAGCTTTGCAACTCATTAATAAAGTGACTGTTTTAAATGCTTTTAAATAATTAATTTTGCTTGTCAACCTTTTACAATGCTATACTTAATTACTGATATATATATATGCTATGAATGTATAGACAAAAATTACTTGATTGCTCATTTAATATAAGGGACAAGCTTTTCTATTCACAGATAACTGCTTGAGATAAAAAATATCTGCATGTGTAAGAGCCTCAGGCCCTAATGCAAATCCAAGCCGCTACTCGAAATGAAGTGACCCAGCCTGACATATGTTGCTCGTCAACTGATGTGTGAAATATTACAGGAAAATATATATCCGACTGTAATATTTCACACTTCGGGCAGGCATATTGACATGGAATGCCATTCAAAAAGCAAGCAAGTATACACACATGCTTAAATTCTCTCACCATCTACTTGCTGGCTAGCGCCGTTGTAAGCAACAGAGAAAAAAGAGACAGCAGTGTGATAATAAAAACGTACTTGTATCTCTATAATTCATTATTTTATTGTTGGGCCAATAAAAGTTTTCTTTTCTTTTTTTTATCTCTTTCTGCACACACAGAACAACAGAAGAAAAGCAAAATAATGAACATTTAAAAAAAATGCTTAAAATAAAAATCCTGTGAAAGAAACCCCTGTGAAAAAAACACCCCAATTTCTCTGCTGCTTGAAAACACTACTTGTTTTTGTTGTTTTAAGAGCTACTTGAAAATCTGTTGCCATTTCTGTGAGTATTGGGCTGTGTATTTTTCCTGTATTTCTTTTTGAATATGTGTGAAAATGAATGGGACATGATACCCAAATGTTAAAGCACTTGAAAGTGATGCAGCATAGCTGTAAAAAGCTGACTGGAAAGTATCACCTAAACATCTATTTGTAAAAAAGGAAGATATTTAACCTTAATAATTGCCTAAGTATTCACACGCCACTGTAAAAGACTTTAAGCAGCCAATCAGGATGCTAGTCCCAGGACTTGCAAGGGAGTGTGCATCTGGAATGTGCAGGCACGGTCATGTTATTTTCCTTTTCAGTTTAGTTGAAATAATTTTTATTGAGGGATCACAACAAAAAAAATGCAATACATTCACAATATGTATCATTACAATAGGGTGTGATATTAATCATTTGAGTACAATGATACAATTTGTCTCTGCAGAATATACTGTTTCCCAATTGTGTTAAGAATAACAACCCTTGGGTTGTCTTTTAAGCCCACTAATAAATGAAGAACTATCCCTCCCACCCCCCCCCCCAACTCCCCTCCCTTAAGACCATTTAACTTGGCCTAACTTCTAACTGTAAACTTTTTTCCGTCATGCAGAGTCGTCTTTTTGGTAGCTGTTAGAGTATGTTTCTCTTAGTATAGAAAAAAAAAACTTCTGTAAAAATAGTTCAGACATTCCCCTCTATGAATGTTTTTTCATTATCCAGTGTATCCAGATATTTTGAAAGCTTGCGGAGGTACCCTGTAACCAAGCTGCTGATTCAGAGATAGTGTATATATTCTCTATTTTGTCAAGTATTTCACTCCATTCCAAAGCACCTTCTCTCCACCTTCTAGCTATGCATAATCTAGTGGCTGTGCATACTATATTAATCCATCTGTTAGTGGCCGAGTTAAATGAATCTATTGGAGTGTGAAGCAAGGCCTTGGCGGCTGAGAGTGTGAATGTGTCATCTAGTGTATTCTTGATCAGCTGTGCTAGTTTATCCCATATAGGTCTAATCTTCGGGCATTCCCACCACATATGCAAGTAAGTACCTAACCCTAAGCAACCTCGATAACACATTCTATTATTCTGTGGGGTGTAATGTGAAGTTTTTAATGGTGTGAGGTACCATCTGTAAGCCGTTTTTATTGCGTTTTCAACTAGGTCAGCTCCTATTAGGCTTTTGCCCAGTGAAAAGAATATTTGTTCCCATTCCTCTTCGTTATATGTTATATCTAGATCCTGTTCCCAGGTAATGTGTAGTTTTTGTTTTTTAAGGTTTTTCGCTTTTTGGATAGCTAGGTATAAGTTTGAGATCATTTTTTTTGTTTCTGCCTGGCGATAGTATGATTTGCTCTAGGATGGTGTATGGGATATGGGGAGAATTTTGCCTATATTTATGTATCGAGTGTGATATTTGGTGGTACAAGAACCATTGCAGTATATTGGGGTTAATTTTGTCTCTTAATTGTAGGTAGGTTAGTATTTTCCCCTTGTCTAAGAAGTCCGCCACCCTATACAGACCTTTGTTTTCCCATTTTGACAGCTGTTTTCGAAATTCTAGCGGTAGCAACAGACCCAGTGGTATTATGGTTGAATGTGGTGGAATTAATCTCAGTGATTTAGTCAGTGTTCTCCAAATTGTTTTAGTGTATTCTGTGGTTTTAAGTTTGGATAGAGGTTGAAGTTTGGCATTTGAGGGGGTCCAAAGGATGTCTCCTGGGTTACTATATCCTCCTATTTCTGCTTCAATATTTGGCCATGTTAAGTTGCGACAGTCTTTCCCTAGTAGTGTACTTTGCGCTAATCTAGCGGCCTGGTAATAGTCGCGTAGGTTGGGAACCCCTATTCCCCCTAGTTGCTTATGCAAATTTAATATGTTAGCAGGTATTCTAGTTGTTTTGTGGCCTCTGATAAATCTGAGGAACTCAGACTGTAGGTCTTCTAAGTCTTTTAGTGGTATTTTGATAGGAAGGGCCCTAAACAGGTACAATAGTCGAGGTAGAACATTCATTTTTATTGCTACTTGTCTTCCCACCCACGAGAAACATCCTTTTTTCCATTTGTTCAGGTCAGATCTTATATTTTTGATGATCGGTGTGTAGTTAGCTTTATATAATGCGTCTAGGGTGTCAGTGATATATATTCCCAAATATTTAATAGAGTGGTTGGCCCATTTAAAATCAAAATTAGTTTCTATTAGTTTCCGAGTTTGAGCTGGTAAAAAAAGGGGGAGAGCCTCACACTTATCAGAATTTATTTTGAAGCCAGAAATCCGAGAGAAATCGTCTAATATCTTATAGAGATTGGGTAGAGAAAGCATGGGTTTGGAAAGTGTTAGCAGGATGTCATCCGCAAATAGTGATAATTTAAATTCCCCTATGTTCAGTTTAACACCATGGATACATTGTGAATTTCGGATGCATGCTGCCAGTGGTTCCACGCATAGCGCAAATAAAAGTGGTGAAAGGGGGCATCCCTGGCGCGTACCATTTAAAATTTGTATCGGCCTAGATTGGTATCCCGCCGCTCTGATTGTGGCTCTTGGGTTAGAGTATATATTTTTAACCGCCCCTATAAATTTATCACCAAATCCAAATTGTTCTAAGATCTCTATCATATATACCCAATCCACCCTATCAAACGCCTTCTCCGCGTCCAAGGAGAGGAGCAGAGAAGGCGTTTTTGTTTCTTTCAGATATTCAACCAGGGCCACTGTGCGACGGACATTATCCGGTGCTTCACGATCTTTAATGAAGCCCACCTGATCAGGGTGGATTAATGAGGGCAAAAGGTGTTTAAGTCTGTTTGCCAAGATTTTGGTGAAAATCTTTACGTCTTGATTGATCAATGAGATTGGTCTGTAATTTGAGGTTATTTTGGGGTTTTTTCCTGGCTTTGGGATCACTATAATTTTCGCCTGAAGGAGTTCTGAGGGGATTGGAGTACCATTTAGCGCATCATTACAAAATTTGTGAAGGTAGGCATACAGATCTGTTTTAAACAATTTGAAGTAATCTCCAGAAAACCCATCCGGACCCGCCGCTTTACCTATCTTGAGCTCTTTGATTGCGGAAGCTATTTCTGCCAATGTGATGTCTGCATCTAGGGTTTTTGCATCTTGTTCGCCTAAACTTGGGAGTTTTGCTAATTCAAGAAGGTTTTGACTCAATTGTGCTATCTGTGGTGTATGTGAAACTTTCTTTCCATCATAAAGGGCCTCATAGTATTGGGCAAAACATTCTACAATTTCTCGTGGATGGGATGTCAAGGCTCCGTCTGATTTTTGTAATTGTGTGATTGTGAAGGATTTAGTTTTCTCTCTCAATTTATTAGCTAAAAATCTATCTGGTTTGTTTGCGTGTAGGAAATAGTATGATTTCAGTTTGCTAATAGCTCTCATAGAGTTGTCGGTTAATATTTTATTGAGTTCTTTTCTTTTATTAGTCAGTGTGGTTAAAGTCTGGTCGGACATTGTAGATCTGTGACTCTTTTCTAATTCTTCTATTTCCTTCTGAAGCGTTATTGTTACCAATCTGGTCTTTTTTAGGAAAATGTTTTTCTCTTTAATTAGTAGACCTCTAATGTAAGGTTTGTGAGCGGCCCAAGTTATGACTGGTTTGATTGACGGAGTAACGTTAAGACTCCAATATTCTTTAAGACTCTTAAGGATTCTATTGAAAATGTCTGGTTGTTTCAAAAGTGTGGGGTCATATGTCCATGATTTCTGTCTGTTTGTGTCAGTAAGACTTTTCAATTGTGTTTGAATGATTGAGTGGTCTGACCACACTGAAGCGTGAATAGATGAGGAAACCAGGTTGGGTAACATTATTTGGCTAATGAATATGTAATCGAGTTTAGTGTAAGTTTTATGGGCAGGTGAATAATACGTATGGTCAGATGTCTGACCGTATAAGGAAGTCCAAGAGTCGATCACGTTATGTGACTCTAGTGTATCTCTAATGGTCTTAGTAATAGAATTTAATCTACATTGTTTGTTTGTTAGCTTGGTGGAATTGGTCTCTTTTAATATCTTAAGATTTATATTGAAGTCTCCCGCCACAATCATCAAAGTTTGAGACCACTGTGTTAATAAGTGTGATAGTTTAGTGAAAAAGGTGTGTTGTTGCTCGTTGGGCGCATAAATATTGCAAAGTGTAATCGGAGTGTCTTGAATGGAACCTCTCACAATAAGGTATCTACCCTCTTTGTTTTTTATCACCTCTTCTTTCGTGAACGGGAGGGAATTGTGCAAAAGAATTGTTACCCCCCTTTTTTTTGAGTCGGTTGTGGAGTGAAAATGTTGAGTGTAATGCCTACTCCAGTGTTTAGGGATTTGGCTATGTGTAAAATGGGTTTCTTGCAGAAAAATAATTTTAGCCTTTATATTACTATATTGGGCGAGTGCAATTTTTCTCTTAACATTGGTATTTAGTCCCCTGACGTTGTGTGAAATTATCTGTATCTTAGGATCCATTTATCACTCACCACCACCCCGTCCCCTCGTACCTGGATATTACACCTGTCGTTACTTTGTATGTTGTCTGATCTTGTCTTCTTACCTTCTGAGGCATGGAGAAACTTTCTAGACTCTTGCCTGACGGAATTTGAGAAAAAGAGAAAAAAAATAAAAAAAAAACCCATACATTAAAAAAACTCAAATTGACAAACAGTAAATAACATAATACAACAAATGTGAGTAGTACTAAATTTGCAATTTCCTAACTATCTGCAAATCCTAGCACTTTATAGAGTTATAAATAAATTGAAGCAATCCTGAAGTGTATAATTTTAACTTTAGAATGACCCATCTAAAGATGTTTGTATATTCTATCTATTGGGCCGGACTAGAAGATGGTACAGGGGATGTGTAATTTAACCTAAACTAGATACATATTGCTTTATCCCCCAATCTCTTCTTGGTAGGTTATCTAAGTTGATATCTGAATATTACTAGAAAAGTCTCAAGTCCCACAAATATTATTTTCACTTAGGAACAGGCAAAGACATAGTTACCACACTAAGGTGTTTAACAACTTTCAGAGTCTCTAGAGTCTCTCAGCTCCTCTGTTTTCTTTTGGAGACTTTAGTCCATCGATTCGGCTGATTTGCTCCGCCTGGGATCTGTGAGCGGTTTTTGATATTGTCTTGAGGAGAGTCTGGGATTTCTGGGCAGTCCAATTTTAAACGTTGACAAATCTCTGGAATGTCCTGTTTCTCTCTTATGGATAAGGTGCTGCCTTCATGATGTATGAATAGGGCGAAGGGGAATCCCCATCTGTACAAAATCTGATTTTTCCTCAGTAGTTGAGTCAGTGGGCGAAGTGTATATCTCTTCTGTAGGGTCTTAATACATAGGTCTTGGAAGAATTGAATGATTGTTCCTTGATATTTGAATGTTGGATTCTTTCTAGACGCCGCCATGACCTCTTCTTTTTCTTGAAAACGGAGGAATTTAACTATCACATCTCTGGGGGGTTCAGAATCTTTGGGTTTAGCTCTGAGGGCTCTATGAGCTCGTTCCAACTGAAATTTCCCTTCTTCTGATGAGCCTGTAATATTCTGAAATAGGTGAATCAGATAAGTACGAAGTTCTGATGAAATGATTGTTTCTGGGATTCCCTTCATGCGAATGTTGCACCTCCGACTCCTATTCTCCAAGTCCTCAAGTTTATCATTAATATCTGACAGTTCTTTCTGGTGATCAGCTAGATGTTGGTTGATAGACGAGATGTCTTCTTCCATTGCCTCTTCTTTTTCTTCAAGGGTTTCCAGTCTAGAACCCAATTCTGTAATGTCATGTTTGATTTCAGTGAGGCTGTTTGTGACAGTGTTTTGGAGTGCATCCATCTTAGCCCACATCTTGTCAAATATGTTAGTGATATCTTGTTTGCTGACCAGATTTTTGATGTCTTTTAAAGTTACAGGTGTGTCCACAGTTTCCATGGAAGTAGCTTCATTGTCTTCCTCCAACTCATCCTCAGTGGCATTTCCATTTTTCTCTGGAGGCTTTTCTCCTCTTTGGCTTTTGAGAAAGATGTCAGCTACTGCTGGTTTGCTTAACGTTCCTGCTTTATTTTGTCTTCTAACTGACATTTTGTAGTTTGCTGCCTGGAAACAAAAAAAGATTGTATAGCCCCTGACAAGGGGTGCAGATTGTGACTGAGTGAATGAGGTTTTTTTTTTTAAAGTCCTCTCTGAAATTCCTTAGCTTGTGTGGAAGGTTTCTTAACAATTTACTGGTTTAGACATAATAAGTTATATTTCTCTTTTATCATGCTGTTACTTTCTAGCTCTCCAGAGAACAATAGAGAATATAAATCGTCTCATTTATTGATGCATTGCTCTTACTGTGTAGTTAGATCTTTTTAGTGAAGTGAGGCATTTGAAGTAGCTTATTATTTCCTCTAAGTGGTTTAATCTGCTCTCTCTTCAACAATGTAGTGGAGCGCTTTACTAATGAGTTAGAACTCCTTCATGCATTGCCTTTATCCAAGTCTCCGGTGCCTGTGTTTAGCATATCTGTCTGATTTAGTTGCCACGTGGTAGCATCACATATATAATGATTTGTATAACATGCTTCTGTCATCACTTTTTGAACCTGTTTTATATGTCTTCACATCTTTATCTTGCTAGTCGGGTCATTTACCCTGTGTCAAAATGTTTCGTGACATGTTCCCTGTGGTAGGGGCTTAACTCCTGATTCTTTGCTTATAACGCCATTACTCGGCGTGAGTTGGGGCTTTAGGCTCTTTGTCAGATGATAAGTTTTACTTAGTTTGGCAAGAAATGCCGTTGTACTTTACTATGTGTGTTTGTTTTCCTAAGCGGTAATGCTTAGCTCTGCTTTGCACCCCTTAAGTCCGTGTTGGAGATTATTTCAGTTGCCACGTGGTAGCGTTATTAAAATGGCGATTCTAAAAAAAATGTCTATCTCCACCTTTTGAGAGCAATCTTATGTTGCTGGTCTCCCCTGTAAAGTTTGCCGCTATGTGTTTGATTAGCTGTGCCGATGAGGGCTTACCATCTCCAGGGCTTCACTTCCAATGTCCTGACAGTTCTGCCATTTCTCGCTGCGACACGAATGTGTCAGTGCGCTTGCAGCCCCTGTATAAAATGTTATTTGGCCAGCGATACAGCACCGCACCACTTCTGCATAAGTCCGGTTAAAGTTGAGGGTCATTTAATGTCGAGTAGAGTGCTTTTACTCCATTAATTGTGCTAGGTGATCCCGGAGCTCTAGGAATATGCGTCCTCCATTAAGCATGCCTAGGCTCCGCCCCTTCCTTTTCAGTTTAAAGGGACATGAAACCTAAAACATTTAATTCATGATTCACATAAAACATACAATTTTAAACAACTTCTCAATTTTATTCAATTATTTAATTTGCTTCATTGTCTTGATATCCTTTGTTAAATGAACAGCAATGCACTGCTGGGAGCTATCTGAAAGCCAATGACAAGAGGCATATATGTACAGCCACCAATCACCAGCTTCTGAGCCTACCTAGGTATACTTTTTAACTAAGCATAGAAAGAAAATAAAACTTATAGAAATAAATTGGAAAATTATTTAAAATGGCATGCTCTATTTGAATCATAAAAGAAAAAATGGCGTTTTGTGTCCCTAAGCAAGTTTACTATGACATCTCATGATATTTCAGTGAAATCTCATGAGATCACAGCAAAGCAAAGCAAGGCCTCAGCACTGCTGATGCTGATTGGCTATTGGGTTTTTTCAACTTGCAGCTGGATAGCAGATAAAGTATAACTATTTACATAGCACTTACTCTGGTGACCTGAATACATTTTGAGGTAAATTATCTTCCCTTTTTACATAGAGATGTTCAGGTGATACTTTTATGTCAGCTCTTTACAGTTTTGCTGCATCACTTTCAAGTGATTTAGCATATGAGTATTATGTCCCTTTTAAACGCCTATTAAAAAAATGCTTGAAAATACATGGTTTGACTTTTTTGAATAAAGCCTTCAAAGTTCTTGTGCAACATGTGATCTTAAAAGGACATGAAACACAATTTTGTTCTTTCATGATTTAGAAAAAGCATGTAATTTTAAATAACTTTCTAATTTACTTCTATTATCTAATTTGCTTAATTCTCTTGATATCCTTTGCTGAAAAGCATATCTAGATAGGCTCAGTAGCTTCTGATTGGTGGCTGCACATAGATGCCTCGTGTGATTGGCTCACGCGCATTACTATTTCTTCAACAAAGGATATCTAAAGTATGAAGCAAACTAGATAATAGAAGTAAATTGGGATGTTGTTTAAAATTGTATTCTCTATCTGAATTATGAAATAAAGATTGTGGGTTTAGTGTCCCTTTAACCCTTGTTTCTCACCCTATGGTACATGTATCCCGAAGGGTACCAATAGCTTAGCAAAACGGAACACCAGCTGCCAGCACTTGCCCTTTTGTTATTTTTCCCCTGCTGCACCTATGATAAACGTAAACATTTATTGTACCACCAAGTCTCTCGGGTTTGATTCTAATTCCCTGCCTAAGCTGGTCATCTGTGATACAGGGAAAGTACCAGGTACAGGGAAAGATGTCACCAATACATGTGCCAGATACAGAGAAACAGTGAAATATCACAAGGAAAACATGCCATGATAAAATGTGCCAGATAAAGTGCTTTATACCCAAGTATAAGTATGCTACAATGACATGAGCTTCGTGAGCTGTGTATGTGATGAAGTTAGATGCAGAAATGTGTTAACATGAATTTTACGTCCCTCATCATGTTTTTATTTTGTAATGTAAGTGACTTAGGACCTCAGGATCTAAACCTCTCTGCTCTGGCGAGATGATCTAAATACATCCCTCAAAGACTTTTAGAAAGGCGATTTTTTTTTTCTTGATAGTTGTTTAGCTCTCTGTTTAGAATTTTGGATGTGACGGCGAGACACCTACATTTCAAAATAATGCTCAAATAAGATTTTGCGGGATTTCTGTCCATGACGGCGACATTTTGATCAACAGGCCCTTAATATTAAAGAACTTTATTTATGTTATGTGTGTGTTCTATATAAATTGCTTTCTTTATTATTTGTTGTTTAAATTTTCCAAAGATTTGATGCATTTGTGTTCAATAAAACTGGAATATTTCCAAAGATTTGATGCATTTGTGTTCAATAAAACTGGAATTTACGATAGATTCCTGAAACCAGTAACATATATCTGTAAACATTTGGTCACATTAATAGGATATGCATGGTTGCTCCTTATTTTATTAATCTAATAATATTTACATGTTGCAGTTGGGGTACTTAACTTTATGCTACAAAATGCTTCAGATACACTGATCTAACCCACATGAATTGCAAAGAACAACTGGATTAAAAGGTGAGCTAGTTCTGTGAATATGTTTATATATGATTCCCCCCTTGATTTCACTACAACTATTTTTTTTTCAGCTACTACTAATAAATATATTATTATGATGGGGGAAACCAGACGTGGACTCCTTGCCCAATGTGCTTAGAAGGATAGTGCTGCCCCTCACTGATGAGGCCCAAAGGAGGCCGAAACTTTGTCTGGGGTTGCCATTTTCCTTGTTCAGATAAGAATTGCCTGGTATTTCAGGGCTGGATTGACCTTGTTAGGTAGGATCAGACTGATATACTTCAGGAAAGTTGTAAGAATATATAACCATAATGACGCCATTTTGTCGCTAGTAATCCATTTTGTGTAAGCATACCATTTTAAGATGAGTTCATTATATTTCATTATAAGGTAGTTATTATGCTGTGAGAATAATATGTTGATGTTCTAAGCTGAACACTTTATCTCAATAATTGTCAGGATGGCCTTGCTATGTCTTGGCAATGTGCCCGGGTATACTTTTATCTACACTCACTCCTTATTTTTACTATGAAGTTCTTTGATCTAAGCATACTGTGTGAAATGGTGTGATTATGATACGTCATTTGTTTAACCCCATACACTGTAACCATTGTCTATAAAAGTATGTTATGCCTTATAATAAACAGAACAGTGATTAGACTTTACTTGCTGCCTATATGATTGTTGTTCCCGAGATCTCGCCAAGTAACCCATTCAGTTCCAGGTGAAGGTGTAGAATACTGCTAAGTGAAAAGTGATACTGCCGGTTATAAAATAATGCCTAACAAAAGTTTTCCTCTGTGAAGAGGACACTTGGGTTAAAATAAGCTACTTCCAGGTAGTAACCAGGCCATAGAGCAAACCACTGAGATGTTGTTCGTTCCTGGCATATTGCTTCTTTTTCTATTTTTATTATATAAATGTAGCGACCAATCAGCAAGCACTACCCAAAAATGGGCCGGCTCCTAAGCTTATACATTCCTGCTTTTTTACATAAAGATACCAAGAGAACAAAGAAAAATTGATAATAGGAGTAAACTAGAAAGTGGCTTAAAATTGCATGCTCTATCTGAACCATAAAAGAAAAAAATTGGGATTTCATATCCCTTTAAATGTGAACCAAAGTAACAATTATCAATACTAACGCATAGCTCCCAATATTTCAAGTGGCCAGAGATACTTACACTGTTGAAGGTAGATACAGTTTTAATGTGTGCCCAATTCCCTTTAAACACCATTGTTGCACAGAACAGACCCCTTTAGCTTCTATCGCTCATAGACTATGATAAAACAACCTATATGTTCACAATATATTTAACAGATTTTCAGCAAAAGAGGGACATTTACAGAGATAGTAGTGATAGGGGGATTGGTCTGTAAAAGAAGGTCAATTGGGAAATATTATGATGGATGTAGATATCAATAACTCCTTATTTTAGCTGGTCTAACAATCCTCTATAATAAGAGCAGTTTTAACTAATTGTTATATGATTGATTGGGGTTAGACTTTGCATGGCATCTAATTCCACAGTGGTGAGGCTATTATATTGCAGCTAAAACTGTTCAAAATGATAACAACTCTTAGTGAGCTGAAAACCTTTTCTTATAGTTTAGATAGGATCTATTGTACATATGGTTATATTCACTGAAACATCTTATTCTGATTGCCTCAGAGGCAGGAAGTCCCAAAGCAACTAGTAAACGTGTTCCTACTATAATGGATAATTAGATCCCAGGTGAACCCTTCTACTGGGCTAAAACAAATTTACATTATTCAAATTCTCCCCATAAATGTTAACATCTAATTCTAATAATATGCAAGCAAAATGCATGCAGTGTACAGAGGACAAGGCGCTGTTGTACACATGATCTTGGATTATGGTTCTTCTGGTTCCAGCAAGTGCTTGCAGATTTCCCACAAACAGGCATCATAGAATCATTAAAGTGACACTGAAGTCAAAATTAAACTTTTATTATTCAGATAGAGCATGTAGGTTTAATAGACTTTCCAATTTTTAAATTCTGCAGTCTTTTATTTCATACCGGTGGTGAGAGTCCACGATCCATTACCACTGGGAATTACTCTTCCCTACCACTAGGAGGAGGTAAAGATCCCCAAAACACCAAGAACTCGATAAAGCCCCTCTCACCAGTACCTTAGTCTTGTATTTGCCTCCACTGGAGGTAGTAGAAGAATGAAGATGTGCATTTAATTCTTCAGAGAGAGAAATTCTCAGATCAACTTGAGTCCCGTTTCCCATCAGTGTACAAAGTGCTTGTTGGACGGATGTATTTGGAGTATTTGAAGTGACAAATATTTCTCCGGTGGGGATTTAGTTACAAGCCTTGCCATGGAGGTCGTAGGGACTTGTCCTTTGCCTCTGCCTGTTGGTTCATCGATATAGTCATATCCCAGTTCCTCTGCTGTTATGTTTCAGCACTGGTATTGGCTTCCTACTGGTTTCCATTAGTAGCAGAGTGCCTTTGGGTAAGTACTATACTTTTATTTGTTTTGCACTCTATAAGCCGTTTAGGTTATTACCATATATGTTGTTATATATTTGCATAGCCTTGGAAAAGTTATATATATGTTGTTATTATTTCCCCTTTAAAACTGTTAATATGTTTATTATTATACGCATAATTTTTTTCACGCGCATGTTTTTTGACGCTTCAGTGTTTTCACGCACGTATTTTGACGCTCACTAGTTTTCACTTGCATACTTTTTTTGACACATGATGTACGCCGGCCTGCGTATGTGTAATAGTGTGCATACTTTTTGGTGACTTTTTCTATTATATATGACGAACGTTTGATGTGCGCCTCACTTTACATGTGTGCTGTTTGGATACAAGATGTACTTGTCTTGTATTAGTGAATTTTCAAATTCTTTAGTTTTTTTTAGATTTTTTTCATAAGGGGTAAGTGTCTCCCTTTCTTCAAGAGCTTATGTATGGGGATATTATCATTTAACGTTATGTTTTTGCCATTTAACTTTATAATTAGGTTTTTTTTTTGCAGTTATGGAGCCTTGTAATTCTGTTCCTAAAAATCTGCCTTTGAAGCTGGGTCATTTGAACATTTTACTACCAGTGTTAAATGTTTATATTGTTACAGTATAAGTTAAGGTATTTCCATCAGCAAACTTCTGCAACAAGTGTATGAATGTTTTAATGTATTTAATGTATACTATTACTACTACTGTTCTTGCTTCAAAGGGTATTATTGCTACTTCTGTTTGTTCCTTACTCCTTTTTCTGGAATTATGAACTTCAATTGAACAACAGTGCTAAAATGTTTGTGGCCATGTCTCTTTCAACAAAGCGTAAATGGTTAGTTCAGAGCTTACTTTCTACTGGTTCTTAGCCTGCAAATGTTAATATTTCTACGTATGAGGCTGCTGGATCCTCAGAGGGTGTGTTTTTTTTCTTTGATGATCAAGAGTGTTACTCTGATCATTTTACTGACATACTTTTATTTAATTTTATGTTAAACATATTCATTCACTTTTTAAGGGAATTTTTGTTTTATTACTTACTTTAGAGGTTACATGATCCTAAAGTAGATGGGGATATACCAGTTTAATGTTATATAATGTTTAATCTCGTGGTATGTTTCTTGTCCCTGTTGCAATTTTTGAGATTATATCCAGAAATTGATCTAAGTCAGGTATTTATTTTATTTCTCCTCAAGGTTTAAGAATTTGTATCCTTTTCAGGCTTCTTTTATTGAGCTTTTGGACGCTAGTCTCAAAACGGTTGAGGCCATTTTTACTCTGGCGATATGTTCTAGCATTCCTTTGGAAGATAGTTCTTCCTTTATAGTCCCTTTAGATAGGAGGTCTATTTCCTTCCTTAGGAGGTTTTATTTGCAAGCATGTTACATTTTCAGTCCAGTAATATTTATTGCTGATGTGGTTGTTGCTTAAAGGGATAGTAAACCCCAAAAATGTATTTTATTATTCAGATAGAAGATACAATTTTAAACAACTTTCCAATTTAATTCTATTATCAAATTTTCTTCATTCTCTTGTTATCCATAGCTGAAGGGACAGCATTAAACTACTAACAGGAAGCTGAAAATATCTATTCAGCCAATCACAAGAGACAAATGTGTGCAGGCACCAATTAGCAGCAGCTCCCACTATTGTATGATATGTGCGTATTAATTTTTATACAAGGGATACTAAGAGAACGAAGCACATTTGAAAATAGAAGTGAATTTAAAAGTGTCTTAAAATGACATGCTCTATCTTAATCATGCAAGTTTAATTTTGACTTTCCTATCCCTTTAATCTTTGTCTTTCTGGGCAGTTTTCATTTGATTCTGTCCGTGATATTTTTTATGTTGTTTAAATGTGCAAATGATTTCTTTTGTTGTCTGTTATTTCTAGAAGTGCAGTAAAATGGAATCATGTATGCTGAAATGATTCCTAATTCCAGACTTTAATCTCTTTCTTTACCGAGGAAGGATTTTATCTGGTTCTGGTTTGGATTTCCAATATTTCTATGGTGTCTGGGGGTTAACAAGCTTTTCTTCCTCAGGACTAGTAGTCAAAGGGTATATTTTAAGCTCAGATTTGTGCTTTGTCCTTTTCATTGGAACGGGGCTCAGAAATCCTTTTTCCCGCCTAGTATCAGAGTTATGGTTTCGTCAGGAACTAATAGAATGTTTTTTGCTTAATGTTTAAGTGCCTTTTACTGAATTTGAGCTCTATACCCTCTGCTTGCAAGGCTGAAAAGCTAGATACCAGACCAATTTATTTGCACTGGCGAATGCTGACAGGGTCAGTGCCCATTATTTAAATTGGAACAGGCCTAAGCAGTTTAACCCCTTAATGACAGAGGACGTACCAGGTACGTCCTGCAAAAATTGTCAGTTAGTGACAATGGACGTACCTGGTACGTCCTCGGTCTAACTGAGCGCTGGAAGCAATTGCGATCTCTTCCAGCAGCTCTCAGGGTATTGCAGTGATGCCTCGATATTGAGGCATCCTGCAATACCCATTTTTAAGCATTTGATGCAGAGAGAGACAGTCTGTGGCCTCTCTGCATCGGCCAGCAATGGTGCCGATCGTTGGTTGGTGGGAGGCCCATCGTTGGAGGGACTTCCCGGATTCTGTCCCGCAGAGCACGCTCCATTGAGTTCGGAGAGGGGGAGGAAGATGGAGAGAGAGGGAAATACATTTTTCTAAAGGGATCTGGGAGGGGAGGGGGCAGCTACACTACAGAAAATTGGGTTTTGAGAAAACTGGGCAATAGTTTATGAGCAAACTGGGTACTGGCAGACAGCTGCCAGTACCCAAAATGGTGGAAAATAGGTAGAGGGGGGAGGGTTAGAGAGCTGTATGGGGGGATCAGCGAGGTTGAGGGCTAAGCGAGGATCTATCACTGCTGTATAAAATATAAAGAAAATTTTAAAAATTCCTTTTATTTTAGTACTGGTAGACTTTCTGCCAGTACTTAACCCCTTAAGGCAATTTTTCAATTTCTTACCCTTAAAGGGACACTAAACCCACATTTTTTCTTTTGTGATTCAGATAGAGCATGAAATTTTAAGCAACTTTCTAATTTACTCCTATTATCAAATTTTTTTAATTCTCTTGGTATCTTTATTTGAAATGCAAGAATGTAAGTTTAGATGCCGGCCCATTTTTGTTGAACAACCTGGGCTGTTCTTGCTGATTGGTGGATAAATTCATCCACCAATAAAGAAGTGCCGTCCAGAGTCTGAACCAAATAAAGATAGCAAGAGAACAAAGAAAATTGATAATAGAAGTAAATTAGAAAGTTGCTTAAAATTGCATGCTCTATCTGAATCACGAAAGAACAAATTTGGGTTCAGTGTCCCTCTAAGGACCAGGGCTATTTTTACATTTCTGCGGTGTTTGTGTTTAGCTGTAATTTTCCTCTTACTCATTTACTGTACCCACACATATTATATACCATTTTTCTTGCCATTAAATAGACTTTCTAAAGATACCACTATCTTCATCATATCTTATAATTTACTATAAAAAAATTATAAAATATGATGAAAAAAATTGAAAAAAACACACTTTTTCTAACTTTTACCCCCAAAATCTGTTACACATCTACAACCACCAAACAACACCATGTTAAATAGTTTCTAAATTTTGTCCTAAGTTTAGAAATACCCAATGTTTACATGTTCTTTGCTTGTTTTGCAAGTTATAGGGCAATAAGTAGAAGTAGCACTTTGCTATTTCCAAACCTTTTTTTTCAAAATTTGCATGTTACATTTTAACACTGATATCTGTCAGGAATCCCTGAATAACCCTTCACATGTATATATATATATATATATATATATATATTTAGTGGACACCCCAAAGTATTGAATAGGCCCATTTTGGTATATTTCATGCCACCATTTCTCTGCAAAATGCGATCAAATAAAAATAATCGTTCACTTTTTCACTAACTTTAGGTATCTCAGCTTGTGCAATTATGGCACAAATGGTTGTAAATGCTTCTCTGGGATCCCTTTTGTTAAGAAACAGCAGACATATATGGCTTTAGCATTGCTTTTTGATAATTAGAAGGCCACTAAATGCCCCTGCGCACCACATTTGTATTATGCCCAGCAGTGACGGGGTAAATTAGGAAACTTGTAAGGATCTTGAAGGGTTAATTTTAGCTTTAGTGTAGAGATCAGCCTCCCACCTAAAACATCCCACCCCCTGATCCCTCTCAAACAGCTCTCTTCCCTCTCCCACCCCACAAATGTCCCGCCATCTTAAGTACTGGCAGAAAGTGTGCCAGTAAAAAAAAAAAAATTGTGTTCTTTTTTTTTATTTATTTTTTTAAATTATATATTTTCTGCAGTGTAGGATCCTCCCTTATGACCCAACCTCCCTAAGTTCCCCCAAACAGCTCTCTAACCCTCCCCCCCTCTCACTATTTGGTGCCATTTTGGGTACTGGCAGCTGTCTGCCAGTACCCACTTTTCAAAATAATGTGCCCTTTTTTATATAAATATTTATTTTTCTGTAGTGTAGCTGCCCCCCTCAATACCCCCCTCCCCCTCTCTTAGATCTCTTTTTTTAAAACATAATTTCCCCCTCCCTCTCCCAACACCCGCTCCCACCAAGACTTCAATGCACACATTAGTGTATATAACGCGGGCACGGGCGCACGCCTGCACGCACCAGGGACTGATCCGACACTGCTGGATAGAAGTGGTCCAGTGATAGGCCGCCCACCCACCTCTCAACAGCTGCTCCCACCCACCAACAGAATGTCTCTCTCTGCATCAGTGTTTGAAAAAAGGTATTGCATTGATGCATCACAGCAATACCTTGAAAGTGGCTGGAAGCGATCAGGATTTTTTTATTAGAGGGGGCTGGCATTTGTGAACATTGGTGGGGACTGGGGGAAGATGTAGACACCACAATTTTTTTTGCCCCTTGAGCCAGTGCTCGCAATTTCAACAAATAGTTTTGTCTGTACTTTGCTTTTCCCTGCCCAATTTCCCTATGAATGTTGTGGGCATGCCCTGGGGCTTGCAAAGTTGCACTGCTAGCCTAAACCTGCCTGCCTATCTGTGCTCACTGCTCAGTGACATGTGTAAGCAGTGGAGTCACTCACTGCTGTGCTGTCTCTCTAAACGGGAACTGGCAAATCATGAGGGGTATGCCTGGCACCTGACTGCATGACTGTGTTGACACTGTCTTTAAAGTGAAGGAAGCCACGTATGATGCACACCAGACCATTACGGTTACGGTACACTAAGTGCACACTGAACAGGTAGGGAGGCGGGGCGGGGGTCTGGGGGTGGGCAGAGTGCAGAGGTGATTGGCCATAAGAAGCGGTAGGCTGTGCACTGACAGGCTTGCCCTTCCAGACGCTTTAAACCCCTAATGACATACAGGGTACGTCGTTGGTCTTTAACGACCAGTTTGTGTATGACGTACCCTGTACGACGTGTATCGTTAAGGGGTTAAGATGGCGGTGACAATTGTGATGTGGGGGAGGAAACATAGCTGTTTGAGGGGGTCAGGGAGGGATCAGGGAGTGGGATGTGTCAGGTGGGAGGCTGATCACTACACTAAAGCTAAAATTAACTCTACAAGCTACCTAATTAACCCCTTAACTGCTGGGCATAATACAAGTGTGGTGCGCAGCTGCATTTAGCGGCCTTCTAATTACCAAAAAGCAATGCCAAAGTCATATCTGCTATTTCTGAACAAAGGGGATCCCAGAGAAGAATTTACAACCATTTGTGCCATAATTGCACAAGCTTTTTCTAAATAATTTCAGTGAGAAACCTAAAGTTTGTGAAAAAGTTTGTGAAAAAGTGAACGATTTTTTTTTATTTGATTGCATTTGGCGGTGAAATGGTGGTATGAAATATACCAAAATGAGTCTAGATCAATACTTAAGGTTGTCTACTAAAAATATACATACACATGTCAAGGGTTATTCAGGGATTCCTGACAGATATCAGTGTTCCAATGTAACTATTGCTAATTTTGAAAATAAATGGTTTGGAAATAGAAAAGTGCTACTTGTATTTATTGCCCTATAACTTGCAAAAAAAGCAAAGAACATATAAACATTGGGTATTTCTTAACTCAGGACAAGATTTAGAAACTATTTAGCATGGGTGTTTTTGGTGGTTGTTGATGTGTAACAGATTTTGGGGGTCAAAGTTAGACAAAGTGTGTTTTTTTCCATCATATTTTATAATTTTTTATAGTACAAAAATGATAGGATATGATGAAAATAATGGTATCTTTAGAAAGCCAATTTAATTGCGAGAAAAACTGTATATAATATGTGTGGGTACAGTAAATGAGTAAGAGGCAAACTAAAGCTAAACACAAACAAATAAAAATAGCCCTGGTCCCAAATGGTCAGAACATGGAAAAGTGCTGTGGTCACTAAGGGGTGCGATCCGATATACATCGTAGTTTGCGGCAGAAGCGAGGGAAACCCCGCCGCCCGCAGTTTCAGCTCGCAACTCGAGCTATCCAATATACCCCGCCGGCAATTGCTAAAGTGCCGTAAGTCGGATAAACCAGCGATGTCCAGAAATCTGCGTAAGTACAAATTTCTGGAGTTGCCAGTGACTTACGGCACTTTAGAAACTGCCGGCGCCTACAAAACCTGGTTAAGTGATTAAATCTCCCGTACTTTCTAACACGCCTCCCAAACATAGCCCGACACATATACCCCTCTATCCGCTATCCCCCCTCACTCTCCTAATAATAAATGTATTAACCCCTAAACCGCCGCTCCCAGACCCCGCCGCACCTAATAAAGTTATTAACCCCTAAACCGCCGCTCCTGGACCCTGCCGCCACCTACATTAATTACCCCTAATGTGAGCCCCTTACACCGCCACCACCTACATTAACTACCCCCTAATGTGAGCCCCTTACACCGCCGCCACCTACATTAACTACCCCCTAATGTGAGCCCCTTACACCGCTGCCACCTACATTAACTACCCCCTAATGTGAGCCCCTTACACCGCCGCCACCTACATTAACTACCCCCTAATGTGAGCTCCTACCCCGCCGCCAGCTATATTAAAATTATTAACCCCTAATCTAATCCCCTTACCCCGCCGCCAGCTATATTAAAATGATTAACCCCTAATTTAATCCCCCTACACCGCCGCCCGCTATATTAAAATTATTAACCCCTAATTTAATACCCCTACACCGCCGCCAGCTATATTAAATACATTAACCCCTAATCTAATCCCCCTAAAGTAATCAGCTCTATTACCAGCCCTTAAAAGGGCCTTTTGCATGGCATTGCCCCAAAGTAACAGCTCTATTGCCAGCCCTTAAAAGAGCTTTTTTGCAGGCCATTGCCCCAAAGTAATCAGCTCTTTTACCAGCCCTTAAAAGGGCTTTTTGTGGGGCATTGTCACAAAGTAATCAGCTCTTTTGCCTCTAATCTAAATCCCCCTACACTGCCGCCACCTATATTAAATGTATTAACCCCTAATCTAATCCCCCTACACCGCCGCCACCTATAATAAATGTATTACCCCCTAATCTAATCCCCCTACACTGCCGCCACCTATATTAACCCTAATTATATTAGGGTTAATATAGTTAATATAGTTATTATATTATATATATTAACTATATTAACCCTAATTATATTAGGGTTAATATAGTTAATATATTATATATATATTAAGTATAATAACCCTATCTAACTCTAACACCCCTAACTAAATTCTTATTAAAATACATCTAATTAATATTATTATTTAAAATATTCCTATTTAAATCTAAATACTTACCTATAAAATAAACCTTAAGATAGCTACAATATAATTAATAATTACATTGTAGCTATTTTAGGGTTTATATTTATTTTACAGGTAACTTGGTATTTATTTTAACTAGGTACAATAGCTATTAAATAGTCAATAACTATTTTATAGCTACCTTGTTAAAATAATTACCAATTTACCTGTAAAATAAATCCTAACCTAAGTTACAAATACACCTACACTATCAATAAATTAAATAAACTACAAATATCTAAACTAAAATACAATTAAATACACTAAACTATATTACAAAAACAAACAAACACTAAATTACAAAAAATAAAAAAAAGAGTACAAGAATTTTAAGCTAATTACACCTATTCTAAGCCCCCTAATAAAATAATAAAGCCCCCCCCAAAATAAATAAATGCCCTACCCTATTCTAAATTAAAAATTAATCAGCTCTTTTACCAGCCCTTAAAAGGGCTTTTTGCGGGGCATGCCCCAAAGTAATCAGCTCTTTTGCCTGTAAAAAAAAACACAATACCCCCCCCAACATTACAACCCACCACCCACATACCCCTACTCTAAACACACCCAAACCCCCCTTAAAAAAAACCTAACACTAAGCCTCAGAAGATCTCCCTACCTTGAGTCGTCTTCACCCAGCCGGGCCAAACTCTTCATCCAATCCAGGCAATGTCTTCATCCAAGCGGCAAAGAAGAAGTCTTCCATCCGGGCGATGTCTTCATCCAAGCGGCAAAGACGAAGTCTTCCATGCCTACGATGTCTTCATCCAAGCGGCAAAGAAGAGGTCCTCCATCGGGGCGAAGTTTTCCTCCAAGCGGCATCTTCAATCTTCTTTCTTCCGACCTCCGACGTGGAACATCCAGCTGGCCCGACGACTGAAAGACAAATTAAGTTTCCTTTAAATGAAGTCATCCAAGATGGCGATGATTCAATCAGCCAATCAGATTCAAGTTCAATCCGAACAGCCAATGGAATGCAAGCTCAATCTGATTGGCTGATTGGATCAGCCAATCGGATTGAACTTGAATCTGATTGGCTGATTGAATCAGACAATAAGATTTTCTTACCTTAATTCCGATTGGCTGATAGAATCCTATCAGCCAATCGGAATTCGAGGGACGCCATCTTGGATGACGTCATTTAAAGGAAACTTTATTCATCTTTCAGTCATCGGGCCAGCTGGATGTTCCGCGTCGGAGGTCGGAAGAAAGAAGATTGAAGATGCCGCTTGGAGGAAAACTTCGCCCAGATGGAGGACCTCTTCTTTGCTGCTTGGATGAAGACATCGCCGGGATGGAAGACTTCTTCTTTGCCGCTTGGATGAAGACATCGCCCGGATTGGATGAAGAGTTTGGCCCGGCTGGGTGAAGACGACTCAAGGTAGGGAGATCTTCTGGGGCTTAGTGTTAGGTTTTTTTAAGGGGGGTTTGGGTGGGTTTAGAGTAGGGGTATGTGGGTGGTGGGTTGTAATGTTGGGGGGTGGTATTGTGTTTTTTTTTTACAGGCAAAAGAGCTTATTACTTTGGGGCATGCCCCGCAAAAAGCTGGTAAAAGAGCTGGTTAATTTTTAATTTAGAATAGGGTAGGGCATTTTTTTATTTTGTGGGGCTTTATTATTTTATTAGGGGGCTTAGAATAGGTGTAATTAGCTTAAAATTCTTGTAATCTTTTTTTATTTTTGTAATTTAGTGTTTGTTTTTTTTTGTAATTTAGTTTAGTGTATTTAATTGTATTTTAGTTTAGATATTTGTAGTTTATTTAATTTATTGATAGTGTAGGTGTATTTGTAACTTAGGTTAGGATTTATTTTACAGGTAAATTGGTAATTATTTTAACAAGGTAGCTATTAAATAGTTATTAACTATTTAATAGCTACTGTACCTAGTTAAAATAAATACCAAGTTACCTGTAAAATAAATATAAACCCTAAAATAGCTACAATGTAATTATTAATTATATTGTAGCTATCTTAGGGTTTATTTTATAGGTAAGTATTTAGATTTAAATAGGAATATTTTAATTAATAATATTAATTAGATTTATTTTAATAAGAATTTAGTTAGGGGTGTTAGAGTTATATAGGGTTATTATACTTAATATATATATATATAATATAATAACTATATTAACTATATTAACCCTAATATAATTACGGGTTAATATAGTTAATATAAGTGGCGGCAGTGTAGGGGGATTAGATTAGGGGTTAATGTATTTAATATAGGTGGCGGCGGTGTAGGGGGATTAGATTAGGGGGTTATACATTTATTATAGGTGGCGGCGGTGTAGTGGGATTTAGATTAGAGGCAAAAGAGCCGATTACTTTGTGACAATGCCCCACAAAAAGCCCTTTTAAGGGCTGGTAAAAGAGCTGATTACTTTAGGGCAATGGCCCGCAAAAAGCCCTTTTAAGGGCTGGCAATAGAGCTGTTTACTTTGGGGCAATGCCACGCAAAAAGCCCTTTTCAGCGCTATTTGTAGGGTTAGACTTAGGTTTAGTGGTAGGGATATTTTAGTATTTTAGGGGTTAATTAATTTAATATAGGTGGCGGCGGTGTAGGGGGATTTGATTAGGGGTTAATGCATTTAATATAGCTGGCGGCGGTGTAGGGGGATTAGATTAGGGGTTAATATATTTAATATAGCTGGCGGCTGTGTAGGGGGATTAAATTAGGAGTTAATTATTTTAATATAGCTGGCTGGCGGGGTAGGGGGATTAGATTAGGGGTTAATAATTTTAATATAGCTGGCGGTGAGGTAGGAGCTCACATTAGGGGGTAGGTAATGTAGATGGCGGCGGTGTAAGGGGCTCACATTAGGGGGTAGGTAATGTAGATGGCGGCGGTGTAGGGGCTCACATTAGGGGGTTATACATTTAATGTAGGTGGCGGCGGGGTCCGGGAGCGGCGGTTTAGGGGTTAAATACTTTATTACGGATTGCGGTGGGGGATCGCGGTTGACAGGTAGATAGACATTGCGCATGCGTTAAGTGTTAGGTTTTATTTTGCAGCTAGTTTAGGGAGTTACGGGGCTCCAATAGACAGCGTAAGGCTTACTACGCCTGCAATTTGTGGCGAGGTGAAAATGGAGTAGGATTTCTCCATTTTCGCCACGTAAGTCCTTACGCTGTATATTAGATACCAAACTGCGCTGGTTTGGTATACCTGTCTATGGGCCAAAAAAACTACGGCCGAAGGCAGAAATATTCGAGCGTAACTTCTATGTTACGCCGTATATGTGATACCAAACCAGGACAAAATTTGGCGTCGCCGGCTTTTGCGGGCGACGCTGCATATCGGATCGAGGCCCAAGTTTTCATATGGGTGCAGCCCTCAATCGAGAGGCTTTGGTAGGGGGTAGGTTACTCCTTTTTCAGGAAGCTTAGTTTTAGTCTGTTCAGATTCGTTGTTTTTCCTTATTATAGTCTCAAGGATATGGAATAGGTTTCAGTTCAAGGCCTCCCAAAGGAGATTTTTATTTCTATGTCCCTAAGAACTCTGTAGCCTCAGATAGATGGGAGCTCCAACTTATTCCTTGTTCCATACATTGGAAGGAACTTGTATATCTATTCTGATCTAGAAACTTTGAACAAGTTTCTCAAGTTCCTTCTTTCAAAATGGCTACCATTTAGACTTTACTGTGAGGTCAGTTTATGTCCTCATTAGATTTTAAGGATGCTTACCTTTATGTTATTATTTCTAGGAACATTATCGGTTTCTGAGATTTGCTTTTTTGGATGAGCTTTTTCAGTTTGTTGCACTTCTGTTTGATCTGGCAAAAGCTCTCAGAATATTCTCTAAGGTTCTTGATACCCTATTTTATTATCTGTAATCAGTTATCAGTGCATTGCAGTGTTTCCTGGCTGGAAAGTCTTCAGTTCTTCTATCTGTAAGAGTGGCCTCTTCATCTGGTTATGTTCTATCAGATAATAGATCTTTGGGGTCGTCCAGAGATACTTCTGATGACTTACCGGTTGAATTACCGGTTCAATCTCAATTTCCCCAGGTACTTGTAAGACCCAGGGAACTTTGAACTGTATTTGTGGATGCTCTGATCTTTTTTTCCAGGGTGATTGCCAAGATATGGCAGGAAAAGCTTTGGTGATTCTGTTTTGCTCCAGTTTTAATGTTTTTTTTAATTACATTTTGTTTTTATGCTTGTTGTATGTGTCATTGATCACCAATACATCTGCAGAAGTCTGCCTTATCATCAAGTGAGCAAAACATTTATTGATAGCTTCAATGTACATTTAGACAGCTTTTATATATTCAGGCTAAATGTCCCTTTAACTATTCTTATTATGCTAGATTTAAATGCACATTAAAGATATTTTTTTAAATTACGCATTCAAATGATTTACTGCATTGCAACCGACTTGATTATAAATTTAAAGCATTTAAAGACTGTTGTTTTGCCACAATGATATGCATTGTTTTCAGTTCTTGTACACACACCTTGCAAAGCATTTTAAATGTTATCATACTGCATCCAATTAGGAACAGATAGAAAAAAAAACTCTTGCACGTGTCAATCAATTACGGTGCAGGTGTATTTCTGTCAGGATTCTGCACTGCAAACTGTTTGTGGGGAGTAGAAACATTGCTCTTTTCGGTGTTAAAGGGAAAATCAACTAAAAATGTTTTATTGTTTAAAAAGATAATCTCTTTATTACCCATTCCCTAGTTTTGCACAGAAAACATGTTTATATTAACCTTTTAACACCGTTAGGATGTTCCATGCCGTCCTAACTGCGCCGGGCTTTAGCGCCGTTAGGATAGCATGGAACGTCCTAGCCGTTTGGCTGTCCTGAAGCAAAAAGCGCTTCCAGAATGGGATCGGGTCTTGGTGGGCGTGCCTAGCATCATAGGGACGCCACCCTAACCTAATCCCATCATTGAAATCTCGCGATCGACAAATTAACCCTGTCATCAAAGGGTAAATACACTTTTTACCTCAGTGATTACCTTATATATAAGCCTCTTTTGACAGCCCCCTGATCACATGACTTTATTTATTATCTATTGACTTGCATTTTAGCAAATTAGTGCTGTGTTGTGCACAACCCACGGGCGTGAGCACAATGTTATCTATATGGCTCACATGAACTAGCACTCCCCTGTTGTGAAAAGCTAATAAAAAAGCATGTGATCAGGGGGTTATCTTTAGTGGCAATGAAACAGGCATAAATTTAGAGGTTTAAATGTTATAAAGTATATTAATATAACAATGTTGGTTGTGCAAAGCTGGGGAATTGGTAGTAAAGGCATTATCTATCTTTTTAAACAATAACAATTTTTGTGTTGACTGTCCCTTTAAAGGCAAAATAAATTTTGAATGTTCAAGTTTTAATTTTAATGGGGGATAATATTTAAAGTTTAATATCCCTTCAATTATACTCTGATCGAATGTTAGTATTGCATCATCTATTTTGATATTACAATAAAAAAAAAAACATTATGCAAATTATAAGCAAGTATAAATTATGTGAAATAGAATAAATCAAGTGTCCAGGGATCATAACATCTCATCAAGACACCAAATGTGTACTACAGTCTCTGAAACAAAATACCAGAAGTGAGACATTTAAAGGGACACAAAACACATTTCATGCACCTCCCTCTAATAATGGGTGCCACCATTATGGAACCTAAGCGACACTGCAGGTGCAAACAGCACTGGAATGTAGTGAAAGCTAGATTTCAACATGGTGGCACTCATGATTAGAGGGAGGCAGGGAATAACCTCAATACTATGTTTATAAATTGTATTTAGTGCTTAATGTGTGAAACCTACACAATACTGTGGGTGGAACCTAGTGCCTGAGGTTCACATTCCATTAGTAAAAAATGGCTAGCTGGTTTAATAATAATAATAATAATAATAAAAAGGCTGTCTCATTTGTTAGAATGCATTTTTTCCTTCACTTTAAGGGACAATTTGAGATTGTATTATAAAATACTTAATTATGCATAGCTAAATAACTTTGCAATATTTATACTGTATTTTCACTATTTATTTTGACCTAATTTCCTGTAATTTAAGTCTGAAAATTGTGCATTTTATTACAAGACCAGAGACTCATATTTTGCTTTCTTTCTTTTACTACTTTTAATGTAGTTTTAAAAGTATACAGAAAATAAATACAAATAACTGAATATTCGAAAATGACAGAAAACATCAGTGTACAAACCAGTGACCAATAAAAAGGGAAAACTGGTTAGACTAAAACAAACTGACCAATCAGCTTTATCATAGAGACCATAAACTGTCCAATATCAAACAGCAAATCCTCTTTCTTTTACTGCTTGAAGGAAGATAAGTATTGTGTTTTACTCTCTAATAAAAATATTTGTTTTTTATTGTAATTAAGTTTTTCTGATATTCTAATATTTTATTTCTGTTTTCCGTCGTTGTTATTTATTTAAAATGTTAGGGATGAATTTAAACCTTTATTTTTCTTTCCTCCGTTTGTCATCCATATTCTCTTTCATTGTTTGCCTTTAGCTCCGGTTTTTAATCTATTCTTAGCTTTGTATTGCTTTTTTGTTTTTCTAATCACATCCGTTTGTCATCCTTATTCATTTTCATTGTCTGCCTCTAACTCCGTTTTTTATTGTATTCTTACCTTTGTCTTTCTTGTCACATACATTTGCACTCAGTGTCGGGTCTGTGCGCATGCGCAGTAGGTTTCTAACTGCGTAGTTAATAGCGCCCCTTCCTTCCCGCCCTGTTTTGAAAACTTTCTGGTGTCATTTTATAAAATATTTAAATTAATTTATATTATTATTTGGGGTCATTCCTTTTATTAATAAGTAGTTATATAACAAATATTTTTTATTCAAATTTTAACATGTCTCTAATTTCTGAGGTTAACCCTTCATCAAATTCTGAAGGTGTTCAAAAAATGATAGGTACTTCAATGAATAATATGTTAGATTTATTAATTAGAGGTACAGGTATACCCCGCTCATACAGCGGGTTAGGGACCAGAGCCCCGCTGTAAAGTGAAAACCGCCTTAAAGTGAAACAAGGCAGTTTTAGCTTTCTTTTCACTTGCCAGTGTGTTTAAAAACTTGAAAACATCTTTGAACTAACATATATTAGGGGTGCAATAGTGCTATGTTTAGTTAACACTAGCACAGTACAGTATATAATTAGTATTCAATAAATACTGTATCTGTAAAATAGTGACAATTACTGTAGTACAATTTGCCAAACTATAGCACTGAGACACAGATTGCACTGTAAAGCTGTAAACAGAGTGAACTGGGCATAACAAAATGGTGCCAGTCACTTTTCTCGCAAACTCACAATGATTACAGCACTATTTCATAATCCTTGGAGGTTGAACTTCAGCTCCACAAAGCGCTGTATTAGCGAATCGCTGTAAAGTGAAGCGCTGTAAAGTGAGGTATACCTGTAATTTTTTCTAATAAAAAAGCTGTTAAGTGAAAGAGACCTGTCTCTAGCGCTGTTAAAGCGAGTAAAAATGTGGTTAAAAAAATCTCGTTCTTTTGTTCCTTGCAGGAAAGGAAGAAAAACCCCTGCTAAATCCTCTACTCCAAAGAGGTCACTGATGGGAGAGGCTATGGTCAATATAAATACTTTAGACATTTATTCATCTTCTGAATATAATTCTGACAATTCTTTTGAGTCAGATAATTCTGAGGATTAAATTACACAACCTTCTTCTGAGGATTCTTCTGCCTCACCAAAGGTGAAAAGGTTTAAAAAATGTTTAAAAAAGTCTAAGTATCTTAATTCAGAGGAAGGAAATTTTGTTGTTGATTGTTTGGGTAACCCAAGATTTGATGCTGATGAATTACATCATCCAAGATCAGCGGAGTGGTGCCCATCTTCAGATATTGCTGATTTAATAGATTATCAGTTACGTAAACCTTTAGAAAGAGAATCTCGTAACAAAATGAGGGCAGAATGCCCTAGACCTATTCTCCCAAATAATGTGGGTTGTACCCCGGAAGTTGACCCAAAAATTTTAAAATTCATTGGTACTCCGGGTTTTAAGCTTAAAAAAGGTATGGAGAGGGCATGGAAGATATGCCAGGATAAAATGCTTTATCCAAGCTTTATCCAAGCTTTTTGATCTATCAGAACAAGTGTTTTTTGACAATTCTTTGTTAGATCCAGTAATTGTCAGAGAATGGCTTCAAAGAATGCTTAGTTTTTTTAGGTAATGCCAATTTGGCTATGTATACTGAGCGAAGACGCAATATTCTTAGAAGGATTGACCCTAAGGTTTGTGACTTTGCAATCAATTAAATTCATTCTGACACCAATGGGTTACTGTTTGGAGACACTTTCATTAAGGAATTAAATAGTCATGTCAATACATTTTCTAATCTTAACAAAGTTAGAACATCCATGAAGAAACTATTTTATCATGATCGTTTTTCTGATCAGGCTGGGAAACGAAGAGGCCCTTTTCCCGGCCGTGCATCCTACCCCAATTGGTCTCAATTCACAAACCAACAATATCAGTTTCAGCAACAAAGACAGTTTCAGAATCAAGCCTCCTCTGGTTTCTTCCCTTCCAAAGGGAGACCAATGAATCCCAGATTTCAACGTTCAAGGCAAAGATCTCGTGCCCCTCAAGGTAAATCTTTTTCTTCCCTCTCATGTTTCTTCCCAAAACATAATAGGAGGCAGAATCGCTCTTTTTGCACACAATTGGAACCTTATAACAACAGATCAATGGGTTCTTCAAACTGTTTCAGGTCTTTTTATAGATTTTATTTATCTCCCAATTCAAAATTCTCTTCCTCATCCAATAAAATTTTCAGACTCAGACAGGATTCTGGTTAAAAATGAAATTTCAAACCTTTTATTAAAACAAGCTATAGCACCTGTTATAAGTTTAAGAACTTTAAATGCCTTCGTTGTCTATCAACATTTCAAAATAGAAGGCATTTATCTTCTCAGAGATTGCCTTTTAGACAACGATTACTTAGTCAGATTAGATCTGACAGATGCAAATCTCTCAGTTCCTGTAGCTCAGGCACACAGGAAATGTTTTACTTTCTTGTGGGAAGTCAAAAACTGGAGTTTTACATGTATGCCTTTCTGCCTTTCCTCTGCCCCTTGGATTTTCACCAAATTAATGAAACCTATAATTACTTGGGTTCGTTTGCGAGGTGTCCGTCTTATTATTTATTTGGACGACATCTTGATTATGAATCAGAATTCTGTCTCTTTACAATCTCAACTCCAGCTTACTATTCACATTCTAGTGAATGTAGGCATTTTAGTCAACAAACAAAAATCGGTTCTTTCACCTACCAAATCTTTAACCTTTTTGGGATTTCAAATAGATACCTCAAATTCCACCCTCAGTTTTCCCAGGGAGAAAATTGTGAATATCAAGAAAGAGATTTCCAAAACTTTTTCCTTATCCATGGTTCCCATCAGGACTATAGCCAGAATAGTTGGGTTACTCTCATCCTCTATTCAGGATATTTTTCCTGCTCCTCTTCATTACAGGGAACTTCAATGTTTAAAAAAATGTCATCTTCAGAAAGGCTTATCATATTCACATCTGGTTCCTTTATCTTCAGAAGCCAAAGAAGAACTTTCATGTTGGCTCTCCCATATATATGCTTGGAATGGGAGAGCAATTTTTGGGAAATCTCCAGATTTAATTATAAAATACGACGCCAGTCTTTCAGGCTGGGGTGCCCGTTGTGGTCCCTCGATCACAGGCGGGAAATGGCCTTCGGAAGAAAAAAAAGATTTCATATAAATTGCTTAGAGCTTTTGGCAGGCTCTTTTGCAGTCAAGAGTTTTGTCAAAGATTCTTTTCCTGTGTCCATTTTACTCAGAATGGACAATATTTCTGCAGTACGCTATTTGAATCGTCTCAGTGGTACAAAATCGAGAGATTTATCTGTTATTACAAAAGATATAATTCACCTTTGCTTGGACAGAAATATTTCTGTCAAAGCGGAATATATTCCAGGACTATCCAATGTTGCAGCAGATTGGGAATCTCGTTATCTGACAGACTCAAGCGATTGGAAGCTTCACAATCAAGTTTTTCATTCGCTTCAGTCTCTCAGAAGTCCCTTTTTGATGGATCTCTGTGTTGAGACTGAATTTTCAAATTCGTCCATATTTCAGTTGGTGTCCAGATCCAGAAGCTTTGGCGATCGATGCGTTTCTCCATCCCTGGCCTCTTCAAATAGCTTATGCATTCCCTCCGTTTTACATGATTCAGAGAACAAACTCAGTAGTCCGACGAGATCTCCTTTCAATTCTTCTCATCACTCCCCTTTGGCCATCTCAACCGTGGTACCCGTCTCTCCTAGAATTATCTGTCAATCATCCAATCCTTCTTCCTCTTTTCCCTCTACTTCTGTCAGATCCAGAAGCTTTTCCTCACGATCTTAGCATTCATGGATCTCTTCGTTTCATAGCTTGGTCAATTTCGGGCAATCTTCATCTCTCCATGGCTTATCACAACAAGCTAAGTCACTCTTGCAAGACTCTCTGGCCCCAGGTACCAAAAAATGCTATATTTCTGCATGGTCCAGATGGTCTTGCTGGTGCTTGGAGAGATGTTTGGATCCCCTTTCAGTTGATGTAACTGCGATCATTAATTTCCTCACGTCCCTTTTTTATTTAGAATATAGGACTATTAATGTTTCAAGATCAGCTATTTCCGCGAAACATTCTTTTATTAATAATTTTCCAGTGGGCCAGCATCCTTTAATATGTAAATTAATGAAAACCATTAAACTTAAAATACCTCCTGCTCCTAAATACACCTCCTTTTGGGATGTTGATCTTGTTTTTTCTCTTTTTAAATCTTGGCCTGAATGTTTATCTTTGAAACATCTTTCTGCAAAATTAGCTACTCTTATGTTTAATCTCTTTTCGCAGAGTCTCTGATGTCAGAGCATTAGATTTTAACTCAAAACGTTTAACTTCTGAAGGTGTTACTTTCTTTATTTCTAAAAGAACTAAATCCTTTTCAACTTCTATATTTTATCCTTATTTACCATCTGAACCTTTTCTCTGTGTGGTTTTATGTCTCAAAGAATATGAACTTAGAACTTCTTCCTTTCGTACTTCCTCTTCTAGTCAACTATTGTTATCTTTTGTACCTCCTCATTATCCTGTATCTTCTACCTCTATTGCAAAGTGGGTTAAATGGGTTATGAGTAAAGCAGGTATCGATTTATCTTTTTCTGCTCACTCTGTTATGGGATTAGCCGCTTCTAAAGCATTTTTGAAAGCTGCTACCTTCAAAAATTTTGGATGCAGTTGACTGGTATTAATCTCTGGTCTTGTAATAAAATTTGGATTATCCTAATTTGTGACAGTATAATCTAAATTTTATTAAGACACAGAGACAAGTACTTTCCCTCCTCTACATTGATTTGTATTTTTCCCTCCCTTTTTATGTTTTACCATGTTATTAACCATATTTTATTGTACATTTGTTTTAGTTACCAATCCATAATCATGATCTTGTTTGAAGTGGTTTTGTTCCTTCTCATTTGAACTGCAAGTCCTCACTTCAATCAAGTTCTTGGCAGTTTTTACAATGTTCCAGTTGGTTTTCAAGTTCTTCAGATCGTTTGGATACTTCCTTATGTATGGTTATCTTCTTCTGGATTATACCTTCACAAGTTAGGATAATCCGAATTTTCCAGTTCTGAAAGAACATATGGAAGGCATCACAAGCCTAACCTTGCCACATACCAATCCCTAATTTTCAGTGTATCTCATCTTTCTTTGCTGAAGCTAAACAATCGATATCTTGTTAATATTATGACACTGGCAAGCTCTGTCATCTCCTCATTACTATTGGCTCCTCCAAATAAGGAAAGTGGTGGGTGGAGTTTGAGTGTTTAAAAACAATTGCAGCAAACAAAGTGTTAATTTGTTCTAATACAGTTCAGTGTCTGTTGATATGTTAGTCTGTTTGAGGACTGCAGAAAATGGTATAATTAGGTGTTTTTTGTTCCTAACCATTCATACTTTAAAATCAGATTGTAAGCTCTCTATAGAGTAGGGCTATCTTAAACATCTGTCTTCCCTGTTTTTATTTATTTTGTACCCAGCTATAGACATGCTCGATCTGTTGACGCTTTACAAATAAAGATAATAAAAATAATAATATATAGGATGTGTGCAATTAATAATTTCATAACAATTTGAATTAATTATAACTTACAATTTTTAAACATCTTAACACGTAATATCCGTAATAAATGATCATATTTTTCAGACGTTGTGTGTCATTTTTTTGGAGCATTTTCTAAAGCAATTTGTAGCATTTTAAATAAGGAAATTTTGAGAACAAAAAAACAAACAGAACAATAAAAATTAGGATGTGCAGTTGTTTGATCAAAATATATTTTCAAAAGATCTAGACTTGAATTTGAAAAGTCCAAAACGTATGCAAATGTCTACTTGAAAGGTGATTTCTTATGTTTTTCAAATTATTTGGAATCGCATTTAAGTAACAAAAAATTACCAAAAAGTCAGGAGATTTACTTTGCATGGCTCTTTCAATGGATTACATAGGACCTTGTCTGATGACACTGTCTAAACTGACCTTATCTTTAAAAATATACATATAACTTCCTATAGAATTACTACATTAAGTGATGCTACTAAAATGTAAATGGGGTTAATAATATTTTTTATTTTACAGAGGAATGAAAGTAAAAACGTAAGTGGGTCTTGATAATATTCATACAATGGTTTAAAAAGACAGTCAAGTCCAAAAAGAACTTTTATGATTCAAATAGGGCATGTCATTTTAACCCCTTGAGTGCTAACAATGGCTCTGAGTCGTCGCAGAGTTTACCACTCAGGTGCTAATGACAGCTCAGAGCCGTCGCTAGCACTCTCCCACCTTGAGGGAGATCCAAGAGCTTCCACCCGCTCCTACCCCGGCGATCGTGACTGCATAGTGACAGGCTTTGCCGGGGCTTCACATTTTGTGTGGTGACATCATGCGCAATGACGTGATGACGTCATCGCGCAACTTTATTAAAAATTTACAATACAAAGTATAGGGAAAGGGGGCATGCTGCTTACATGCCTGTATCTCAGGCATCTAAGCAGCTACAGACCCCCAAGACCCACCGTTGGAAGGGTAATCGCCTAACCTTTTGTTTTTTGTGTAAGTCTTTTGGATCTGGGGGGAAAAAATACAATAGTTAAAAAAAAAAAAACTAAAAAAAAAACTAAAATCACCTTAGCACCCAGATGGGAAAGTGCTTAGCACTCAAAGGGTTTAACAACTTTCCAATTTACTTGTATCACCAATTTTGCTTTGTTCTCTTGGTATTCTTAGTTGAAAGTTGAACCTAGGAGGTTCAAATGCTAATTTCTTAGACCTTGAAGGCCGCCACTAATCTAAATGCATTTTGACAGGTTTTTCACCACTAGAGGGCATTAGTTCATGTGTTTCAAATAGATTACATTGAGCTCATGCACGTGAATTTACAGAGGAGTGAGCACTGATTGGCTAAAATGCAAGTCTGTCAAAAGAACTGAAATAAGGGGGCAGTCTGCTGAGGCTTAGATACAAGGTAATTACAGAGGTAAAACGTGTATTATTATAACTGTGTTGGTTATGCAAAACTGGGGAATGGGTAATTAAGGGATTATCTATCTTTTAAAACAACAACAATTCTGGTGTTTACTGTCCTTTTAATGGAATGTCAATCTATAATAGCTGCCCCATTCATTAACTGATCTGTTTAATCGATCACTATTGACAGTTGATGATTGGAGAATAGTGAATGTAGGGTCTCAATCACAATTGCAGGGAAGACTCTGGTAACTCCAGACCAGTCAGTTTAACTTCAGTAGTAACGGAAACTTTATTACTTACATAAAGACAAACAATATAGAGGACCAAAATTAGCATGGTTTTACTCCAGGAAGATCATGTCAGACTAATCATCAAAGCATTTGTCCTATTCCACAACCTAATTCATAAATTGTATTTCCTTGATCTAGACTGAAAATTTATGAACTGGGTAAATGGACACTGAGCCCAAATTTTCTCTTTTGTGATTTAGACAGAGCATGCAATTTTAAGCAACTTTCTAATTTACTCCTTATATCAAATGTTCATTCTCTTGGTATCTTTATTTGAAAAGCAAGAATGTAAGTTTAGATGCCGGACCATTTTTTATGAACAACCTGGGTTGTTTTTGCTGATTGGTGGATAAAATTGCAGGGCACGGACTACATCTAGATTGTGTAGCAGACGTTCCTTTTTCGAAGAAGAATTAGGACACAAAGATGGAACCACAATCTCTTGATTGATATTCCTGTTAGTGGCCACCTTAGGTAGGAACCCAGGTTTAGTACGCAGAACTACCTTGTCTGAATGAAAAATCAGATAAGGAGAATCACAATGTAAGGCAGATAACTCAGAGACTCTTCGAGCCGAGGAAATCGCCATTAAAAACAGAACTTTCCAAGATAACAACTTGATATCAATGGAATGAAGGGGTTCAAACAGAACCCCCTGTAAAACATTAAGAACTAAGTTCAAACTCCATGGTGGAGCAACAGTTTTAAACACAGGCTTGATCCTAGCTAAAGCCTGACAAAAAGCTTGAACGTCCGGAACTTCTGACAGACGTTTGTGTAAAAGAATGGACAGAGCTGAAATCTGTCCCTTTAAGGAACTAGCGGATAAACCCTTTTCTAAACCTTCTTGTAGAAAAGACAATATCCTCGGAATCCTAACCTTACTCCATGAGTAACTCTTGGATTCGCACCAATATAAGTATTTGCGCCATATCTTATGGTAAATCTTTCTGGTAACAGGCTTCCTAGCCTGTATTAAGGTATCAATAACTGACTCAGAAAAACCACGTTTTGATAAAATCAAGCGTTCAATTTCCAAGCAGTCAGCTTCAGAGAAATTAGATTTTGATGTTTGAAGGGACCCTGGATCAGAAGGTCCTGTTTCAGAGGTAGCGACCAAGGTGGACAGGATGACATGTCCACTAGATCTGCATACCAAGTCCTGCGTGGCCATGCAGGCGCTATTAGAATCACTGATGCTCTCTCCTGTTTGATTCTGGCAATCAATCGAGGAAGCATCGGGAAGGGTGGAAACACATAAGCCATCCCGAAGGTCCAAGGTGCTGTCAAAGCATCTATCAGAACCGCTCCCGGATCCCTGGATCTGGACCCGTAACGAGGAAGCTTGGCGTTCTGTCGAGACGCCATGAGATCTATCTCTGGTTTGCCCCAACGTCGAAGTATTTGGGCAAAGACCTCCGGATGAAGTTCCCACTCCCCCGGATGAAAAGTCTGATGACTTAAGAAATCCGCCTCCCAGTTCTCCACTCCCGGGATGTGGATTGCTGACAGGTGGCAAGAGTGAGACTCTGCCCAGCGAATTATCTTTGATACTTCCATCATTGCTAGGGAGCTTCTTGTCCATCCCTGATGGTTGATGTAAGCTACAGTCGTGATGTTGTCCGACTGAAACCTGATAAAACCCCCGAGTTGTTAACTGGGGCCAAGCCAGAAGGGCATTGAGAACTGCTCTCAATTCCAGAATGTTTATTGGTAGGAGACTCTCCTCCTGATTCCATTGTCCCTGAGCCTTCAGAGAATTCCAGACAGCGCCCCAACCTAGTAGGCTGGCGTCTGTTGTTACAATTGTCCAGTCCGGCCTGCTGAATGGCATCCCCCTGGACAGATGTGGCCGAGAAAGCCACCATAGAAGAGAATTTCTGGTCTCTTGATCCAGATTCAGAGTAGGGGACAAGTCTGAGTAATCCCCATTCCACTGACTTAGCATGCACAATTGCAGCGGTCTGAGATGTAGGCGTGCAAAGGGTACTATGTCCATTGCTGCTACCATTAAGCCGATCACCTCCATGCATTGAGCTACTGACGGGTGTTGAATGGAATGAAGGACACGGCATGCATTTTGAAGCTTTGTTAACCTGTCTTCTGTCAGGTAAATCTTCATTTCTACAGAATCTATAAGAGTCCCCAAGAAGGGAACTCTTGTGAGTGGAAAGAGAGAACTCTTCTTTTCGTTCACCTTCCATCCATGCAACCTTAGAAATGCCAGTACTAACTCTGTATGAGACTTGGCAGTTTGAAAGCTTGAAGCTTGTATCAGAATGTCGTCTAGGTACGGAGCTACTGCAATTCCTCGCGGTCTTAGTACCGCCAGAAGAGCACCCAGAACCTTTGTGAAGATTCTCGGAGCCGTAGCCAATCCGAATGGAAGAGCTACAAACTGGTAATGCCTGTCTAGAAAGGCAAACCTTAGATACCGGTAATGATCTTTGTGAATCGGTATGTGAAGGTAAGCATCCTTTAAATCCACTGTGGTCATGTACTGACCCTTTTGGATCATGGGTAAAATTGTCCGAATAGTTTCCATTTTGAACGATGGAACTCTTAGGAATTTGTTTAGGATCTTTAAATCCAAGATTGGCCTGAAAGTTCCCTCTTTTTTGGGAACCACAAACAGATTTGAGTAAAACCCTTGTCCTTGTTCCGACCGCGGAACCGGATGGATCACTCCCATTAATAAAAGATCTTGTACGCAGCGTAGAAACGCCTCTTTCTTTATTTGGTTTGTTGACAACCTTGACAGATGAAATCTCCCTCTTGGGGGAGAGAATTTGAAGTCTAGAAGGTATCCCTGAGATATGATCTCTAACGCCCAGGGATCCTGGACATCTCTTGCCCAAGCCTGGGCGAAGAGAGAAAGTCTGCCCCCCACTAGATCCGTTCCCGGATCGGGGGCCCTCGATTCATGCTGTCTTAGGGGCAGCAGCAGGTTTCCTGGCCTGCTTGCCCTTGTTCCAGGACTGGTTAGGTCTCCAGCCTTGTCTGTAGCGAGCAACAGCTCCTTCCTGTTTTGGTGCAGAGGAAGTTGATGCTGCTCCTGCTTTGAAATTACGAAAGGAACGAAAATTAGACTGTCTAGCCTTAGGTTTGGCTCTGTCTTGAGGCAGGGCATGGCCTTTACCTCCTGTAATGTCAGCGATAATTTCTTTCAACCCGGGCCCGAATAAGGTCTGCCCTTTGAAAGGTATATTAAGCAATTTAGATTTAGAAGTAACGTCAGCTGACCAGGATTTTAGCCACAGTGCTCTGCGTGCCTGAATGGTGAATCCGGAATTCTTAGCCGTAAGTTTAGTTAAATGTACTACGGCATCTGAAATAAATGAGTTAGCTAACTTAAGGGCTTTAAGCTTGTGTGTAATCTCATCTAATGGAGCTGATTCAAGTGTCTCTTCCAGAGACTCAAACCAAAATGCTGCTGCAGCCGTGACAGGCGCAATGCATGCAAGAGGTTGCAATATAAAACCTTGTTGAACAAACATTTTCTTAAGGTAACCCTCTAACTTTTTATCCCTTGGATCTGAAAAGGCACAGCTATCCTCCACCGGGATAGTGGTACGCTTAGCTAAAGTAGAAACTGCTCCCTCCACCTTAGGGAACGTTTGCCATAAGTCCCGTGTGGTGGCGTCTATTGGAAACATCTTTCTAAATATCGGAGGGGGTGAGAACGGCACACCGGGTCTATCCCACTCCTTAGTAACAATTTCAGTAAGTCTCTTAGGTATAGGAAAAACGTCAGTACTCGCCGGTACCGCAAAATATTTATCCAACCTACACATTTTCTCTGGTATTGCAACTGTGTTACAATCATTCAGAGCCGCTAACACCTCCCCTAGTAATACACGGAGGTTTTCCAGCTTAAATTTAAAATTTGAAATATCTGAATCCAGTTTGTTTGGATCAGAACCGTCACCCGCAGAATGAAGCTCTCCGTCCTCATGTTCTGCAAATTGTGACGCAGTGACTGACATGGCCCTAATATTATCAGCGCACTCTGTTCTCACCCCAGAGTGATCACGCTTACCTCTTAGTTCTGGTAATTTAGCCAAAACTTCAGTCATAACAGTAGCCATATCCTGTAATGTGATTTGTAATGGCCGCCCAGATGTACTCGGCGCTACAATATCACGCACCTCCCGAGCGGGAGATGCAGTTACTGACACGTGAGGCGAGTTAGTCGGCATAACTCTCCCCTCGTTGTTTGGTGAAATATGTTCAATTTGTACAGATTGACTTTTATTTAAAGTAGCATCAATACAGTTAGTACATAAATTTCTATTGGGCTCCACTTTGGCTTTAGCACATATAGCACAGAAATCTTCCTCTGAATCAGACATGTTTAACACACTAGCAAATAAACTAGCAACTTGGAAATACTTTTCAAGTAATTTACTATAATATGAAAACGTACTGTGCCTATAAGAAGCACAGAAAAAGTTATGACAGTTGAAAATTAATAAACTGAAAAGTTATAGCATCAAATCTTTGTAAAAAACACAATTTTAGCAAAGGATTGCTCCCATTTGCAAAGGATAACTAACCCTGATAGCAGAAAAAAAAAAAAAAATACAGAAATAAACGTTTTTTTATCACAGTCAACTACAATCTCACAGCTCTGCTGTGAGTGATTACCTCCCTCAAAACAAGTTTTGAAGACCCCTGAGTTCTGTAGAGATGAACCGGATCATGCAGGGAAGACAATAAACTTCTGACTGAATTTTTTGATGCGTAGCAAAAGCGCCAAAAACGGCCCCTCCCCCTCACACACAACAGTGAGAGAGATCAGTAAACTGTCATAAATTAAATAAAACAACTGCCAAGTGGAAAAAAATAGTGCCCAAAATATTTTATTCACCCAGTACCTCAGAAATGAAACGATTTTACATGCCAGCAAAAAACGTTTAACATAAATTAAGTGTTATTAAAAAGCCTGTTGCTAGTCCCTGCAAATTAGGCTACAGTCTTATGCACACAGTATAATTCCAGTGAAGTGCCATTCCCCAGAATACTGAAGTGTAAAATATACATACATGACAGCCTGATACCAGTTGCTGCTACTGCATTTAAGGCTGAGTTTACATTATATCGGTATGGCAGAATTTTCTCATCAATTCCATTGTCAGAAAATAATAAGCTGCTACATACCTCTTTGCAGATTAATCTGCCCGCTGTCCCCTGATCTGAAGTTTACCTCTCCTCAGATGGCCGAGAAACAGCAATATGATCTTAACTACGCCGGCTAAAATCATAGTAAAAACTCAGGTAGATTCTTCTTCAAATTCTACCAGAGAAGGAATAACACACTCCAGTGCTATTATAAAATAACAAACTTTTGATTGAAGGTATAAAACTAAGTATAATCACCACAGTCCTCTCACACATCCTATCTAGTCGTTGGGTGCAAGAGAATGACTGGTAATGGCAGTTAGGGGAGGAGCTATATAGCAGCTCTGCTGGGTGAATCCTCTTGCACTTCCTGTTGGGGAGGAGTTAATATCCCATAAGTAATGGATGATCCGTGGACTGGATACACTTAACAAGAGAAACAAGTGCTGTTCAGTGTGCTGGACTTTCTTTTTCAAATAAAGATAGCAAGAGAACAAAGAAAAATTGATAATAGGAGTAAATTAGTAAGTTGCTTAAAATTGCATGCTCTATCTGAATTACAGAAGAAAAAAAAATTGGGTTCAGTATCCCTTTAAAGAGAAAATCTGCTCCAGAATTGTGACAACACTGTGATATTAATACACTTTTTACCTCTTTGATTACCTTGTTTCTAAGCCTCTGCATATTTTCCCCTTATCTCAGTCCTTTTGACAGACATGCATTTTAGCCAACCAGTGCTGACTCTTAAATAACTCCACGGGAGTGAGCATAATGTTATCTATAGGACACACATGAACTAACAGTGTCTAGCTGAAAATGCGCTGATATAAGAGGCAGTTCAACGACCTACCTAGGTTTAGCTTTTCACAAAGAATACCAAGAGAGCAAATTTGATCATGAAAATTGGAGTTTTTTAAAATTGCATGCCCTATCTGAAACATGAAAATTTAAATTTGACTAGACTGTCCCTTTAAGGATAAACAACAGAGTGCATTCAGCAGAGGGGGCAGTTACTAGTGGTGTTCCTGAGGGGTCAGAAATGGGGTCTGTTTTGTTTAACATATTTATCAACGATATCAGGGCTACGATGAAAATGTCTGTTAGCAGATAATACATGTTGTATTGGTGGATGTATTTGCAGAAGAAATAGTAAAAGTTCTTATGCTACATTACAGATCACTAGTTAGGCCTCATCTTGAGTATTCTGTGCAGTTCCGGAGGCCATATCTCCAGAAGCATAAAAAACAAACTGGAATATTTTCAAAAGGAGGACTACTAAAATGGCACATGGTTTAAAGAATAAAACTTACCAGGAAAGGCTGAATGATCTTAATATGTGTAACTTAGAGAATGTGAGTATTTTTCACAAAAACAACAATTCCAGAACAAGGGGCCATGATCTCAAGCTGATGAGAAGTAGGTTCAAGAATAATTTGCAGGCACTTCTTCACAGAAAGGGTGTTGATTCATGGAATTAACTTTCATTAAAGGTGGTATTTACAAACACTGTGGGGGACTTCAAGAATGCCTGGGTGAGCATAAGGCTATCTTACAAACTAAATAAGTTTACACTTTTCTTATCTGCCATCACAAATCTATACAAACATGGGTGTGCACATCAATCCACAGGAATACCTATGTTCAAGGTTTTCAGTATCAATGCCATTCTAAGCAATTAAGTCAGCTTTAGTTTACAATTCAGTGTAGCCGAGCATCCAATCAGTTCGGCTGTACCAGCATATATTTATTTTGATAAATTTTGTAACAGCAAACTCTGTGCCACACAAGTTACTTAGACGACTACTTTTTCATTTTAATACAAGCTACAAAAACAAACAGGCCTAATTAAAATGATTGGATATGGAAAGGTTTATTGGTATAATGTTCTTTTAATAATCTTACAAAACATGCGTTTTTAATTTTTAGTTAGGGGAATGCTCGGACCGTTTGCCATTTATAAATACAGATGTGTGGTTCATTCCATGTGTTTGATCAGTGTCTTGTCCGGAGCTTCATGCTATCTAAAAGCTTCTTTTCAAAGAACTTGCTCCTGTAGCTAAGGCTCGTTAGGCTCATTAACATGTCTGGTTTTTGTTCTTGTCCCACATCCACATAGACTGGTATAACTTTGGCACCTTCTTCATATACAAATTTCATCAAGTTCCACTCTGAGACACACTTAAACCAGGGATCTTGCAAGGACCGTGCAGAAAGAATAAGAAATGAAATCCTACTGTTTTGGATTACGCTGGTGGCAGCTGTAATGGCCTGTATCCCAGCCTGCTTATCACGGTGCTCAGCATAGCCATGATAACCATTGTGCTCTAAAAGCTCAGTCATTTCAGAGGCCACTGAATAATCCTCTGCACAGTGCCACACGGAAAAATCATAAACATAACGAGCTGCACACATGTCCAATAAGGATACCCACTTGATACGGGGAAGATAGTCTTTCTGACCCCAACAAAAAGCATGTTTTAGACTTATTTATTGTTCAGCAGATCTGTGATGATTCATCAAAAAGGAAACCAAAGCTTAAATTATTTCAGTCTCCTACCTGTATCTAGACATTTACATAGCTGCCTCTCTTAGCTTTACAATATCCTCTTCTAGAGTTTTGCCAGAACATCTTAGGGCATCACATTCTGCTTTAAGTTGAGTTTGTGCTTCTCTCAACTTGTTGTTCATTTCCACATATGAGCAGCTCTGGATATATTGCTTCTCCCTATCTGAGGAATCATCTGCAGGAATCTGTGGCTCTGCTAAAAGGAACCAATAGTTAGTAAAGTAATAACATTGCTAAAAGAGTATTACACCATATTGTCAGGAGTGAGGGCTTCTTACCATCACTAACATCACAGATAAACACTGGGTCAGAAGTTATAGCACCACGGACATCTTCCAAAATCTGCTCAATACTTGGTGGCTCTGGTCGAGATGGAAGGACAATGCGCTTCTTTGTTCTTGATGTCATTTCAAAAAACCTTCATAAGAGAAGCAAACATCCCCAATAGAGGAAGTAGCATTAATGATAAAAGTAGCAGCAATGCTTTCTGATATCTGTGTATGAGAAGAAGGATAAAAGGTATGTCTCCTGAGGTCCTTGTAATAGGAGGAGGTGAAAAGTACGTCATACTAGTGACATCTGTATATTTGGATGAGTAGAAGTACGAGTCCTGATATGTGTGCATCAGAAGGTGAGAGGTGCATTTTCTAATGCATGTATATTAGGTGGAGGGGAGTAGTGTGTCCTGATATGAGTTGGTCACTGGTATGTTTCATAATGTCTACCTAATTGCATATTAGGAGGACATGAGATACACAACTTGGCATCTGTCAGTAATATACATACAGAAGTTGTATCTTTCACAACCTAGTGATATATAGTTATTATGAGATGTCCCTGTCACCCTCTCCTAACATCCATCCATCACATCTTGTGATATCTGTATATTAGAAGGAGACAGTATCTTGAGATAAATGTATATTAGAGGACATGAGAGATACAACTTCTAATGTCTGTTTAGTAGGAGAAGATGCCAGGAAAATCTAGTGATGTCTGTATATTAGGAAATCAGAGGTATAACTCCCAATATACAGGCATCACTAGATGTGTCTCTCTCGTCCTTATAATATATAGTTATTATTTGATGTCTGTATATTAGGAAATCAGAGGTATAACTTCCAATATACAGGCATCACTAGATGTCCCTGGCATCTTCTCCTAATATACAGATATCACAAGTTGTGTCTCTCTCGTCCTCATAATATAGTTATTACGTGATGTCTGTATATTAGGAAAAGGTGACAAGGACAACACCAGATGCTTCTATATTAGAAGGAAGCGAGGGGTACATAACAAGTTTAACCTCTCACCACCTAATATACATACAAGATATCCTTGGCACCTCCTATTAATATATTGACAGTCACATCTTCTGATGTCTAAATATAAGGACGCAAGAGTTAAATCTTCTGATGTCTGTATATTAGGAGGAGGTGAGGGGAGTATCTTGTGATGTGTGTATTAAATTGAGAGTTAGTTTCATGATATGTCTTAAATGAAGTATGTAACCTGTTGTATGTGAAATACAAGGTGAGAGGTACATCATATTTACTGTAATAAAAAGGAGAGGTAGTGTCCGTATATCTGTAAATTAGGTGAGAAGTACAACTCCTGATATCTCTTAACTCTTCCTTACATACAGAGAGCCATCCTGATATCTATGTATTAAGAGAAGGAGCAAGGTAGTACCATGATGTGTCTGTTAAGAGAAATATGTAACATCATGTATGTGTTTTAGCATGCAGGTAAGTGTCCTAATGACTCAGTATTAGAAGTCAGTTAAAAGGTAAATATATAAGAGTGTGATAGGAGCATATGAGAGGTACATACACTGATATCCTTGTATTAAGAGGAAGTGACAGGTATATGTTATAATGTCTGTAATATGTATTAAGAAAATCAGTAACCTGACATTTGTGAATTAAGAGTAGATGTGAGGTACATGTCCTGCATTCTGTGTATAACAAGATGAGAATTATGTATCCTGCTGTCTGTATATGAGGAAGCGATGTGAGGTAAGTGTCCTGCTGTCTGTATATGAGGAAGCAATATGAGGTAAGTGTCCTGCTGTCTGTATATGAGGAAGCGATATGAGGTAAGTGTCCTGCTGTCTGTATATGAGGAAGCGATATGAGGTAAGTGTCCTGCTGTCTGTATATGAGGAAGCGATATGAGGTAAGTGTCCTGCTGTCTGTATATGAGGAAGCGATGAGAGGTAAGTGTCCTGCTGTCTGTATATGAGGAAGCGATGCGAGGTAAGTGTCCTGCTGTCTGTATATGAGGAAGCGATGTGAGGTAAGTGTCCTGCTGTCTGTATATGAGGAAGCAATGTGAGGTAAGTGTCCTGCTGTCTGTATATGAGGAAGCAATGTGAGGTAAGTGTCCTGCTGTCTGTATATGAGGAAGCGATGTGAGGTAAGTGTCCTGCTGTCTGTATATGAGGAAGCGATATGAGGTAAGTGTCCTGCTGTCTGTATATGAGGAAGCGATGAGAGGTAAGTGTCCTGCTGTCTGTATATGAGGAAGCGATGTGAGGTAAGTGTCCTGCTGTCTGTATATGAGGAAGCAATGTGAGGTAAGTGTCCTGCTGTCTGTATATGAGGAAGCGATGTGAGATAAGTGTCCTGCTGTCTGTATATGAGGAAGCGATGTGAGGTAAGTGTCCGGCTATCTGTATATGAAGAAGCGATGTGAGGTAAGTGTCCTGCTGTCTGTATATGAGGAAGCAATGTGAGGTAAGTGTCCTGCTGTCTGTATATGAGGAAGCGATGTGGAGGTAAGTGTGTCCCATTGTCTGTACATAAGCAGGAGGTGAGCGGTGTGTGTGTCCCGTTGTCTGTGCATAAGCAGGAGGTGAGCGGTGTGTGTGCCGTTGTCTGTGCATAAGCAGGAGGTGAGCGGTGTGTGTCCCGTTGTCTGTGCATAAGCAGGTGGTGAGCGGTGTGTGTCCTGTTGTCTGTGCATAAGCAGGTGGTGAGCGGTGTGTGTCCTGTTGTCTGTGCATAAGCAGGAGGTGAGCGGTGTGTGTCCTGTTGTCTGTGCATAAGCAGGTGGTGAGCGGTGTGTGTCCTGTTGTCTGTGCATAAGCAGGAGGTGAGCGGTGTGTGTCCTGTTGTCTGTGCATAAGCAGGAGGTGAGCGGTGTGTGTCCTGTTGTCTGTGCATAAGCAGGAGGTGAGCGGTGTGTGTCCTGTTGTCTGTGCATAAGCAGGAGGTGAGCGGTGTGTGTCCTGTTGTCTGTGCATAAGCAGGAGGTGAGCGGTGTGTGTCCTGTTGTCTGTGCATAAGCAGGAGGTGAGCGGTGTGTGTCCTGTTGTCTGTGCATAAGCAGGAGGTGAGCGGTGTGTGTCCTGTTGTCTGTGCATAAGCAGGAGGTGAGCGGTGTGTGTCCTGTTGTCTGTGCATAAGCAGGAGGTGAGCGGTGTATGTCCTGTTGTCTGTGCATTGGCAAGTGAGATGTACTTGTTCTGTTGTCTGTGCATAAGCAGGATGTAAGCTGTATGTGTGGCCTGTTGTCTGTGTATTAGCAAGAGGTGAGCTGTGTGCGTCCTGTTTTCTGTGTATAAGCAGAAGGTGGGCGGTGTGTGTCCTGTTGTCTGTTTATTAGCAAGAGGTGAGCGGTGTGTGTCCTGTTTTCTGTGTATAAGCAGGATGTGAGCGGTGTGTGTCCTGTTGTCTGTGCATTGGCAAGTGAAAGGTACCTGTTGTCTGCATATAAGCAGGAGGTGAGCGGTGTCCAGCCCCCCACCCCCCCGTTGTCTGTGTATAAGCAGGTGAGAGGGACCTATTCAGATGCATGTTTATAAAAAGTTAAGAGATATGTGTCATGATGTCTAGTAGAGAATCTGAAATACGTGTCCCTAAGCATGCGTTAGAGGTGCAAGGACCAGTGTTACAGTCAGCTCTCTTCAGTTACAAATACTCAGTCTATTCATCTCTAAGCTTCTTATTGTTATATATGAAAGCAACAGAGCAGCACTTACAGCAGCAAGGAGAAGCCAGTTTTAATGCAGCCAGCTGTAGCTCACACATCAGTTCCTGCAGCATTCACTCCCTGGTAATAACCCAGTCCCAGTGTGCACAGACTCCTCCTCTTCCTCTTTAACAGCTATGCATTTAAGGAGGATTAGATTGTTTGAAGCTTAGTCTATAACAAAAAGAACCATAAAGGGACTAACAAGATGTGTTTTAATGTTAAAAGGAAATAAAAGTCAAGGTAATAGTTTATTTTTTCACAAAGCATTTCTGCCTCATGTATTTATCAGGCCTGACAACTTTGCATTAATTTGTATGTCACAGAATTTGTCATCAAATAAATCTTCCATAATATACAAACTGGTTCCTTCTTGATATTTATTTGAGTTTAAGTAGAAGATTATTTTTAAGAAACTTACTATTTTAACTTAAAGGTAATTATTTTTTTAGAAACAGTCTGATCTTGGAACATCTGATAATTAATATTTTTTAATAATACATAAACCTTTGTATTATTTTTGTTTTAAAACTATTGATTCATACACATAATACTAATGTACGGCTAGATTACGAGTTTTGCGGTAAGAGCTGCTCGGTAATAACATGCAAGTTATTGCACCGCTCACTTCCCTACAGCGCTGGTATTACAGGTTTACAAAAACCCGGTGTTATCAGGCAAGAAGTGAGCGTAAAGCAAAATTGAGCTCCATACCGCACTCCAATACCAGCGCTGCTGAAAGCTGCGGTGAGCTGGTTTTACGTGTTCGTGCACGATTTCCCCATAGACATCAATGGGGAGAGCCGGTTGAAAAAAAGTCTAACACCTGCAAAAAAGCAGCATAAAGCTCCGTAACGCAGCCCCATTGATTCCTATGGGGAAAAAAAATGATGTTTACACCTAACACCCTAACATGAACCCCGAGTCTAAACACCCCTAATCTTACACTTATTAACCCCTAATCTGCCACCCCCGACATCGCCGACACCTACATTATATTTATTAACCCCTAATCTGCCACTCCGGACATCGCTGCCACTATAATAAACATATTAACCCCTAAACTGCCGCACTCCCGCATCACAAACACTAGTTAAATATTATTAACCCCTAATCTGCCACCCCTAACATCACCGCCACCTACCTACATTTATTAACCCCTAATCTGCCACACCCAACGTCGCCGCCACTATACTAAATTTATTAAGCCCTAAACCTAAGTCTAACCCTAACACCCCCTAACTTAAATATAATTGAAATAAATCTAAATAAAAATTCCTATCATTACCTAAATAATTCCTATTTAAAACTAAATACTTACCTGGAAAATAAACCCTAAGATAGCTACAATATAACTAATAGTTAAATTGCAGCTAGCTTAGGGTTTATTTTAATTTTACAGGTAAGTTTGTATTTATTTTAACTAGGTAGACTAGTTAGTAAATAGTTATTAACTATTTACTAACTGCCTAGCTAAAATAAATACAAACTTACCTGTAAAATAAAACCTAACCTGAGTTACACTAATACCTAACCTTACACTACAATTAAATAAATTACATGAATTAAATCCAATTAACTAAATTACAAAAAAAACAAAACACTAAATTACACAAAATAAAAAAATAAATTATCAGATATTTAAACTAATTACACCTAATCTAATAGCCCTATCAAAATAAAAAAGCCCCCCAAAATAAAAAAAAACCCTAGCCTAAACTAAACTACCAATAGCCCTTAAAAGGGCCTTTTGCGTGGTATTGCCCCAAAGAAATCAGCTCTTTTACCTGTAAAAAAAATACAAACAACCCCCAACAGTAAAACCCACCACCCACACAACCAACCCCCCAAATAAAATCCTAACTAAAAAAACCTAAGCTCCCCATTTCCCTGAAAAGGGCATTTGGATGGGCATTGCCCTTTAAAGCCCTAATCTAAAAATAAAACCCACCCAATAAACCCTTAAAAAAACCTAACACTAACCCCCAAAGATCCACTTACAGTTTTTGAAGACACGACATCCATCCTCAACGAATCTGGCAGAAGTCCTCAACGAAGCGGCAGAAGTCTTCATCCAACCGTGCAGAAGTCTTCATCCAGACGGCATCTTCTATCTTCATCTATCCGGCGCAGAGCAGGTCCATCTTCAAGACATCCGGAGCGGAGCATCCTCTTCTCTTGACGTCTAACGAAGAATGAAGGTTCCTTTAAGTGATGTCCTCCAAGATGGCGCCCCTTGAATTCCGATTGGCTGATAGAATTCTATCAGCCAATCGGAATTAAAGGTGAAAAAATCCTATTGGCTGATGCAATCAGCCAATAGGATTGAGCTTCAATCCTATTGGCTGATCCAGTCAGCCAATATGATTGACCTTGCATTCTATTGGCTGTTCCAATCAGTCAATAGAATGCAAGCTCTATTAAAGGAACCTTCATTTTTCGTTAGACGTCAAGAGAAGAGGATGCTCCGCGCCGGATGTCTTGAAGATGGACCTGCTCCGCGCCAGATGGATGAAGATAGAAGATGCTGTCTGGATGAAGACTTCTGCCCAGTTGCATGAAGACTTCTGCCGCTTAGTTGAGGACTTCTGCCGGCTTCGTTGAGGATGGATGTCGGGTCTTCAAAAACTGTAAGTGGATCTTCGGGGGTTAGTATTAGGTTTTTTTAAGGGTTTATTCGGTGGGTTTTATTTTTAGATTAGGGCTTTTGGGCGGAAAAAAAGCTAAATGCCCTTTTAAGGGTAATACCCATCCAAATGCCCTTTTCAGGGCAATGGAGAGCTTAGGTTTTTTTAGTTAGGATTTTATTTAGGGGGTTGGTTGTGTGGGTGGTGGGTTTTACTGTTGGGGGGTTGTTTGTATTTTTTTTTTTACAGGTAAAATAGCTGATTTCTTTGGGGCAATGCCCCGCAAAAAGGCCCTTTTAAGGGCTATTGGTAGTTTAGTTTAGGCTAGGGATTTTTTTTTATTTTGGGAGTTTTTTTTATTTTGATAAGGCTATTAGATTAGCTGTAATTAGTTTAAATATCTGATAATTTATTTTTTATTTTGTGTAATTTAGTGTTTGTTTGTTTTTTGTAATTTAGTTAATTGGATTTAATTAATGTAATTTATTTAATTTTAGTGTAAGGTTAGGTGTTAGTGTAAGACAGGTTAGGTTTTATTTAACAGGTACATTTTTATTTATTTTAGCTAGGTAGTTAGTAAATAGTTAATAACTATTTACTAACTAGTCTACCTAGTTAAAATAAATACAAACGTGCCTGTGAAATAAAAATAAAACCTAAGATAGCTACAATGTAACTATTAGTTATATTTTAGCTAGCTTAGGGTTTATTTTACAGGTAAGTATTTAGTTTTAAATAGGAATTATTTAGGTAATGATAGTAGGTTTTATTTAGATTTATTTTAAGTATATTTAAGTGGGGTGTTAGGGTTAGACTTAGGTTTAGGGGTTAATAAATTTAGTATAGTAGCGGCGACGTTGGGGGCGGCAGATTAGGGGTTGATAAATGTAGGTAGGTGGCAGCGATGTTAGGTGCGGCAGATTAGGGGTTAATAATATTTAAATAGTGTTTGTGATGCGGGAGTGCGGTGGTTTAGGGGTTAATATGTTTATTATAGTGGCAGCGATGTCCGGTGCGGCAGATTAGGGGTTAATAATTTTATTTTAGTATTTGCGATGCGGGAGGGCCTCGGTTTAGGGGTTAATAGGTAGTTTATGGGTGTTAGTGTACTTTAGTTATGAGTTTTATGCTACAGCTTTGTAGCGCAAAACTCATAACTACTGACTTTTAGTTTACGGTATCGATCTTGGCGGTATTGGGTGTACCGCTCACTTTTTGGCCTCCCAGGCAGACTCGTAATACCGGCGCAAAGGAAGTCCCATTGAAAAAGGACTTTTTGAAAGCTGTGGTAATTACGTTGCGTTACAGCCAAAAAAGTGTGCGGTGCCCCTAAACCTGCAAGACTCGTATTACCAGCGGTAGTGAAAAAGAGCCTTAACGCTGCTTTTTCACTCATACCGCAAAACTCGTAATATAGCCGTTACTAATCAAAATGTTAACTTCCATTGCAAAAAAATTAAATAAACTAAAATTGAAGTACCATTATATACTAAAAGATCGAATTGAAATATATTACTTTAATGAATATTTTTTTATTTTGTATATTGTACATTAATTCTGTATACTGTATAGGAATTGGCACAGTTTATTTAAGGTATTTTAATGTGACAGAATCACAATAGGTGTTAGATTAATGTAAACTTGCCGTAGGCCTGTGAGAGTGAATGGCGTGATCACATGGGAAAAGACTTGTAGAATGTGATTTTTCCATTTCATAGTATGATTTTATTGATGCATAATGTAATATGGAGAACAGACCTCAAATAGTGTGTCACACTATCTGTCATTCAAAAACGTATTTTATACACCAAGTGTGCCCTTGCTCTCAAGTGGTGAAATGAGGAAGTCCCTCTTCAATCCTGGAATCCTGTGTAAGACCAAAGCATGATGTAATAAAAAACAAACATTTATTAAAAACATGTCATTTAGACAAATACAAGCTCTTATCCTCCAACCCAGCCTGGGCCTTTTGTCTAACCCAGCCGGGGCTGTGCAATCCCTGTTCCTGCCTGTATCCTGCATCACTCAAGGATGCCACAATCAAGTATCCTGCCACAGTCAAAAGTACCGGCTTGTATCCTGTCACAAAGCCTTTCTGGTATCCTGCCACAGCCACAGAGCCTGCCTGGTATCCTACAACAGAGTCTGCCTGGTATCCTGCCACAGAGCCTGCCTGGTATCCTACAACAGAGTCTGCCTGGTATCCTGCCACAGAGCCTCCCTGGTATCCTACAACAGGGTCTGCCTGGTATCCTGCCACAGCTACATAGCCTGCCTGGTATCCTGCCACAGAGCCTGCCTGGTATCCTGCCAAACTAAGTTAAGTGCCTCTGGCCGCCCACGGCAGAACGCTATTTATTGATTTTAGCCAATACAATAGCATGCTAGCTATCTGGCATAATGCCAGCTGGCCCGCCCAGCTATTGGCTAAAATCACCTAAGTGATAAATAGCGTTCTGACGTGGACGGCCTGAGGTGCTCAGCACGGCGAATTCTACAGACATTCACTGCACTGGTAAATCCTAGAGTTTCAGAAATGCTAGGATTTACTATCACTTTAATTGTTTTTACTTAAAGTGATAGTAAATGTAACCATTTTGCAACACATATTTGATAACAGCTTGCTATTACAAATAAAACCGCTCCTTTTTTTTTTTTTTAAATCATTTCTTAAAATATTTTATTTTTTAACTTAGCTCGGCTTGTTCCTCCACCCCCTCATATACCCTGGTTTAGAGACAGTATGAGGTAGACAGTGGTCCCGTCCGCTCTCTATGTAGGGAGGAATGCACTCTACCGTGTCAGAGCAACCCACGCATACGCAATAGCTCTCTATCTGTTCCAATGTAAATAATGAATCATGAGATTCATTGTTTAGTTGTCGGAATGAAGCAGATGAGAGCTTTGATCACCTGTATATTTACATACAGTGAACGTGATTACCCTAGGTAAGCGCTGCAGTATTTAGATGACCCGCTGCAAACTATTGAGTCTCAGCACTTAGTGGGTTCCCATTTTGCAAAGCACATGCGCAAAGAATGCTTGTGCGTGTTTTCCTTGATGTCCCAACAAATAAACGCATGCACAGTTAGTAAAAGGGGCATATTGGAGTTAGGGATGGGCGCCAAATGGGGCATCTTCTCATTAGGTTTTCACTAAAACTTAACACAAAAAAAGATAGAGGCTGCATAGTGCTAAAAACTTTATTATAAGGCAAGTAATAAATAATTCATGAATAAAAGTTAGGCTAAATTTTGATCATTATTGTGATGCTTGATTGCAACTTACCAAAGTTTACCATCACTTTAATAACGCCACAGAATTAAGTTATTAAAAAGCACACAATTATACCAATCTAAATACACTTTGGTATTTCCTCTGCACACACACCAATGAGTTGTGTTTAGCTTGAGAAACTACATATTACATACATGCGTCCTTTACCAGTCCAAAGTCATTAAAGAGGTATGAAACATTGCTCATTTAGTAAAAACAAACATGGTAAATTAAAATAAAAAAAAAAAAAGACGCAAACAACTTAAAAATTTTCAATGTAGATTCAAAAGGGTACAAACAGACTCCGCACTTAGCTAGTTACAATATGGCTATTCTTATCCCCACAGTACAAGTATAGACAAATTCTAATACAAAGAGAAGACAGCGCTATACAGCAAATGTAACAAAATCGAGAAATAATTATATCATCCAAATCGTCTATTGCTAAACTTTAAAATATATAGAAATTATATAGAACGTTTCTAAAATACTGTCTTTAACAGAACTTTGTAATGCTCGTGGGATACTCCTCTATCAGACCGAACTCATCCAGTAGTCTTGTTATCCCGGCGTCGAGCCGGAAAGATAGGGAATATCCCAGAGCAGAGAAAGTTAGCAAGATGAGGAAAGCAGCACTCACCACAGACAGGGTAGTCTTCAGCGGCAATGGTAGAGTAGTCCAAGGTAAACAACTAAAATGGTCAGGTAGGCAGGGTTTGGCAACGGTAAAGCAGTCCAAGGGCAAACCACTAGAATGGTCAGGCAGGCAGGGTTTGGCAACGGTAAAGCAGTCCAAGGTCAAACCACTAGAATAGGCAGGCAGGCATGGTTTGGCAACAGAGAGGCAATCCAGAATAATAGGGGTTAATAGTCAGAATAGTCAGACAAGCAGAGTTCAGCAGCAGAGTATTAGTCCAGCAATTTAGGGGTTAAACAGGTAGAGTAGTCAGACAAGCAGAGTTCAGCAGCAGTATATCAATCCAGCAATTCAGGGGTATAACAGGCAGAGTAGTCAGACAGGCAGGGTTCAAACACAATAAGGTAATATAGCAGTAACGATCTATGACATCCAGGAGCACACAAAGTAACACCCATACTTGGGCAGTGATAGATCGTTTTGAATAGGCTTACATAGGTGCAGGATTCGCGCCACAGACGTCCGGACCGCCATTAGTGAGAGAGGAGCCGCACGCATCCAGACCCAACACAGCCCCTGGCAACAAGCAATGAAGGAGACGCTGCGCCCCTAGCAATGGTTATAGTGGTGCGTCGTGACAAACTTATCACATATGGTTACCCAATACAATTATTGTCAAATATATAATTAGTAGAGAAGATCTGTTCTCGAAAAGGTTAAAAACTGGAAAAAAAATAGAATAGAAAATAATATATGAAATAAAATTCTCAATGTAGCAAGTGCCATCAGGAAGGTAAAAGAGCTCACACGTTGGTAACTTATGTTGCTTTCTGCCTCTTCTGAGCATGGGCAAAACTGACTCCCTGTTTAGTATTTACTGAATAGTAAACCAACTCATGTTTCTCTATATGTTTTATGACATCAAGCTAGATATGCTTTCCTGTAGAGACCCCAGCCCCCTTGGAGATCTGTGACAGGAGGTAAAGGACACTGTAAAAAATAAATAAAAGGTAAAATCCTTTTAAAATGATAATACATATTGCAATTATTTTTGTTAAGTATAACTCACTGCTTTTATTACAATAATTAAACAGATTCTTTCATATACCTTTAATGTGCAAAAAAATAATATAAGGCTCCATATCCCTATATGGATAAGGAGTTTTATTCTGCACATTAAGGACTTTGCCCTGGTAATGTGTGCAGGTATATTTTCCACCTGTCTGTTTTCTTA